>NW_018230821.1:624340-662123 GCF_001263595.1 Phalaenopsis equestris | reverse complement strand
AGCAAATTGAACTTCGTTGTTCTTGAACTTCGTTGTTCTGATTAAAGTATTACTTTTCTAAAATCTTAGTCCGCAATTCTAATCTTACTCCCTGTGGGATCGATATCTAGGACTCCATTAGAGCCCTATATTACTTGAGCGATACGTATACATACGTTGATAAGTGTGACTTTACAATTATTGAATATTTATTACGTCCATATTTATCTTGTATTTTAAGCATATAAAAAGTCGTTGTCAGGTGTTAAGGGTATTTTTGTAATTTTGGCAAATTTGGGGGTATTTTGGTAAATTTTGCATTTTTTTGTAGTTTTTGATAACTTGGGTATTTTGAAAAGGTTTGAAATGATTTTTGGACAAATTTGGGTATTTTTAATGAATTTGAGGATTTTGACCAAATTTAGGGCTCCGAGGGTATCGAGGTAATTTGGGGGATTTTGGGACAAAAGGACAATTTGAATATTTGGGTAGAATTGAGGTGCTAACCACCATAAATGACCTATGGACAAATTGAAACCCCATTTGGGTCCTCTATGTACTAGTTTTAGCTAAACCCTAGCCTAGGGCTAGTGGGTTTAGGGGACCATCTACATGAGTCTCCCAAAGGATCAAGAGACCAAAGTTAAGAAAATTTGAGTTTACGGTTGTAAGTATTTGTGAGTGAGAGTGAGTGCAAGTGAGTGCCTTAGCTCCAAATAAAGAACACCCACGGTCAACCCTAAGGGCAAGCAGTCCTATGGGAACTCATATTGAGCTCCCTTACTAAGTGCTAGAGGTTAGGACCAATATGTTGAACTTAGAGCGTAGAATTTCAAATGGTGAGGGTTCCTTGTCTAGTTTTCTAGGAATAGTCAATAGGAAGGTACTATGGCTATGCCTTAAGCTACAATAGAGGAAAAACTAAACCTCAACCCAAAGTGAGGTCAACAATAAAGTATGTGTTAAAAGAAAAAGAAAAAGAAAATAAAAGTAAAGTATAGTGTGTGAAAAAGGGAGGAGAAGCTTGAGGATTAGTGCCTAATCAAAAATTGGTTCCACATCTGATCTTTTTAAAGTATAAGATCTAAAAAACTCTTAAGCTTAAGGATATAATTTAGTAGGTATAATTATTCTTAATAAAAATTTTAAGTGGGGGAGATAAAATGCCTAAAACCTATATTTGGTAAATCTACAAGTAGGGCTGTTAAAATGGCTTGTTGTTCATGAACAACTCGTGTTCGACTCTTTAAGAAGCTCGTGTTCGGCTCATTTTGGCTCGAAATACTACTAATCAATTATATATATATATATATATATCTACTAATCAATTATATATATATAAATATATATGATGAGTGGTATTTTTTAAAAATTTAATTGACTATAAGGCTACAAAGATTTATAATCAATTAAAAGTATTGATGAAGAAATTAGAATCAAATTATGATTTAAATCTTGCCCCAATCCTTAACATTTTATGACTACGTGAATAGGGTTGTCAAAATGACTCTTTGTTCGTGAACGGCTAGTGTTTGGCTAGCCAAGCAAACGAGTCGAACACGAACACACATTTTGAGCTCGAAACATAAACAAGCTGAACACGAGTTGAACCTGGGCTCGCTTTTCTTCGGCTCGTTTACACCTCTATCTACAAGTATTTATGAACTATATAAGAACTCTGTTTTTCAGACTTCTTCACATTAAATATTTCTAAACTCTAAGTTAGTCTCATTTACTAAAGTCTTTTCTAAATTATACTACTATTTTTCTATAACAAAATTTTTGAATATCTTAAAGAAACTCATTTGCATAGTTTGCTTATTTTGGTTTTGAAAGACTGGAGTATCACTTTAAGAGAAGTAACGTTTTAAGTTTTGGGGATTTTGGGGATTTTGATACACCTTAAGTTTTGGGGATTTTGATACACCTATAATATATAGCATTTATGTACACATTTTTATACCTATTTTTAAGGATATTATGCTTTAATAGAAGCTATTTGTGTGTTTTTCTTTCATGTACAATTAAACGGAGTAAGAAAGGATCAAATTTAGAGCAAAAATGAAAAAGGTGTGAAAATGAATTGTGGCGCCTAAGCACCCAGGACTGACACTTAAGTGCCAGGAGACAAAGAAGGTCGTGCCTAAGCACTGAAGACCTCGCGCTTACGCGTCAGGTAGTTATGATGAAAATTCAAGGAATTTTGGATGAATTTCAAAGGGGTGTTTGAAGCAGCTCTTGGTGAAAATGTACGTTACAGTCAACGGGCATGAATATAAATTGAAATGACCCTTAAATAAGCAACTCTTGGAAGCTTTATTGAATGTGGACACATTTTGAAGAGAAACCAAAGCACCTTTTGTAAAACTATAAATGAAGGACTTGGATTGAATTGAGATATATAGAAGACTTATGACACGTTTAGAGAGAAGAAAGTAAGGGGTTATAAGATTTTATTTAGGGCTTCTTCTCACTTTTCTCATTCTTCATGAAGGAGAAAGTGATTAGATAGTTCTAAGTAAGAATCCAATATATTTTCTTAGTGAAATAGAGATATTTTAACCCTTTAGGGTTGGGCGACCAGACCTAGGGAGGACTGTAAGAGAAAGGAAGAGATTCAAAGGAACTTTAAGATTTTGGTGGAGAGGAATTTGAGATATGTTTTTATCTTTGTGACAACATTTGGTCTTAATTTAAACTTCAAGTGTTTTTACATGATTTCTACTTTTAAACTTAATTGTTGTTTTATTTTCTCCATGAATTCTGAGTAGTTTTTTTTTCTTTTTCCTTAAAATGATAGTTAATTAAGTGTTGTATAAAAGTTATGTGAAGTGTTGATCTATAATGCTGGAATGAGTTGTGATGATTTAATCTTTGAACTTCATTTACTTCTTTATTTGACCAATTAAGATGTTAATATTTGTTGTGAGAACATGTAAGATCCATTTTGTTATTATCTCAGTCAACTACTAGTAGAATAACATGAGATTGTATGAATGAGAATGTATATCATATGGTTGAGCACAAATAAATAGAGAAATAAACTTTAAAGGGTATAGAGTTAGAGGACTTTAGAGTGACAGACTAAAGCCCCACATTTGGTCTATTGTTTTAGGTCTTGATACAAGAGTTTAGCCCCTAGGCGGAGGGAGAAGAGGGAACTCTAGAGTGAGAGCTAGTATCTTCCCTACCTAGCCCGCTTCAGGACTATTCAAACTTTAAATTAGCCAATGTTCTTTGTAGCATCTCTAGTAAGGGTAAGAAATAATATTTCGTCCATTTGGCAAAACACAATTTAAATACTTTCACAACAAAATTCCTATACTTGTTAATGATTTATGATAAGGAAAAAATATTTTATTTGTATTTCTTTCATCTTACAAAAATCTAGTTAAATTTAGTTAGTTATTTACTTTATTTTTAATAATCAAAATTACCAAAAAGAATCAAACTTTCATTCCTACCATAGTATCTATAGTTTGAGAAAGACTCGTTTTCAAAGTAGAGTTTGTTATCTAATTTATTCTTAAGAGTTTGTAGTTCTCCTTGTAAGTTCGATATTTCGAAGCTTAATCAAAAAGTTCTATATTACTTGATAAGAATACGTATACTTGTGTAGTATCCCAATATTTAAATATAACAGTTACACTCTTACTTGCCTCGGAGTCAAGTATTTGGCATTGTTGTAAAGAAAAAAGTATAAATAAAAAGAATTGAGAATCTAACCACACATACATCATAGTGCTATTGTACCAGATAGGGATCAAGTTTTTGGCTTCTATTGTCGGGAAACTTACATCTAGTTCTTTGCAGTGGAGACAGAAGCAGAAGTATATAAAAGAAAAGGGGATCAATCCTCAGCTTATATTTATCAATTCAATATATTTATTAAGGATATCATTAGGGTATCACATTGACTTTTACGCATTGAACAACATTTCCTGACCTCAAAATCTCATACTTTATTTGCCTAAAATCAACATTTTTTCTTTTAATTACAATGAGTGAGTTTCCTAAAAATAATACACAATACAATAAAATCTCTAGAGAAGATAATGATATCAACTTTTACTAACATGTTTTTAATAACTTCATGCATGGCACAATGTTAAGTTGCGATCTTGGTTTTCTTAAAGTCTCACACCATTTACTTAATGTAAATTTATTTTGAAAAAATTACTACAATGAATGATAATAGCTAATAAAATTGTATTTTTTAACTATAGAAATGAAATAAAAATTACCATTAAGATATTGGTGGGAAGCATTTTTAGTTGATAATAATCTGAGAATACATTTAGGAAACTCATAAAAGCATAGATGACTATCAAGTCATTTAATGCACTAATTAAGAATAGTGGTAGATTTTTTTGGCATAAGATGAGTTTAGACTAGAGAAATCAACACACATCCACCATTTTTAATTTGGCATTCAACCATCACAAAATTTGATATCAACTTTGGATATTATACTTGTATTATGAATTGTAGTTTAAGTGATTTTTAATTTTTATCGCAATTTACTTTAACTAGCATTTCCATGAGTGGACACATTTTATTTTATGGAATTTTTTTTTATGTAATCATTCAGTTAATGGGAAGAAATATTAATGCTGGCTTATGAAATCTTAACAAATAACTAGATAGATATGTTAATATTTTCCCTTAAAGTTTCCACCAACTCTCCCCTAAATTAGCATTTAAAGATGAGCTTATTTTAAAGTGCAAAAAGGTATCCTTTTGTAAGTAATTAATTAATCTTTTAATAGATCTCAAACTCCAAACATCTGTGAACTTTTAATTTTAGGAATTTCACTTGTACAATATCTGTAGCATTCTTGTAGCATGGTCTTGATTTTAGTAAATCATGTCACACTACTATCACTTGGCCTTTGGTAAAAAATTTATAATGTTGTGACATGTAGAGAAGATTATATAATTATTTCTTATGTCTTTCTTTTCCTTCAAGATAAGCAATATAAAGGACATGTGTTCTTAAATAAGCGAGTTGCTTCAATACTCATCTTCTCAAAGATGCTTTTCAATATTATATTGATTGAGCTCCCTATGTCAACCAATATGTTTCTGATTGGTTGTTAATGTTTTGTGTTTTCAATATTATGGTAATAATGTCAGGATACTTACTATGTTGCTTATTAGCTTTAAAGAATTTCATGGAGACAACCTTTGAAATTTACGCTCACAAAGAAATTGCCAAGTTTACCTCTCCTGACCCAAGTTGGCTAATGATAGTATAGAGAATAGCTTCATATGATTTACCTATGTTTAAGAGTATAAATTTGGCTATGTGGAATCCTGATATAAGGATGGGCTCCTTTCTAAAATTTATAATTATCTCCTTACCTAACTTTTATCTTTGTTTGGCTATGATAGTTTATTTTAATTTTTCTTTACCTAAATATTTGAGGTGGATATAACACTGTAATGACAGTGATCATTATGGAAGTACAATACCAAGTTATGTCTCTTTAGTTTGTGCCATCCTTCATAACTTCAGGGTACCTAAATTTTTTCTTTTCTTTTTTTAAATGGACTCAACTCGCTCAATAATTGTTATTCTTAATTGAGTTAATTTTGAAAGGCGGTGGGTAGAGGGTTATAAGAAAGCTTCTATTTTCCTCTTTCCTTGGTGTACCTGCCATGCTTTCTTTTCTGTAGATGGAAATGAGAACATAGGTGGGATAAGGTTAAGGTTGTACATGAGGTTGAATGACCTCTCACAATCTCAAAAACATAGGCCAACTACGCTATTCTTTTGGGGATTGTATCATCATTCTTACTCGATAAAGACTTCTCAGTAAATTTAAAAATGAAGCATTCATCTTATTATTATAATTTTTTTATTGAAATAAACATTAATGAGTTCAACTAACCAATCTAATATCCTTAGAAATTATAAATTGAGTGCATAGAAAAAAATGTAATTGTATGAAAAACTTTAGTAGAAACTTGAGGCACAACTAGCTCCACGCATTTTATCTTTAGTAACTCTCTTTCAAACCTCATTGAAATTTCTTAGTAACTTGCCAGGCTTTTTGCACATCTTAAACAAAGGCACTAAATTCTCTTAGGGGCTTTGTGAGTGATGAATTATCTACTAAAAAAAAAAAAAAGCTACATATTCATTCTGAGTGATCGAAAAAAAAAATCATCTATAGACATTGATTCCTTAAAGTTATATAATAAAAACTAGTACCTTAGTTCATCATTGAAGTTGAGCAACAAGATGGTAGATTCAAATTAGGTGACATGGTCAGCAGGGTCAATTTAACCTAGAAAGTAGTCCACATATGATATTTCAAATTTGGCAGTCAATTTATTTTTAAAAGGACCTCTAAAAAGAGTGATTATTAGATAGACTCGCTTATTTTCTAAACACCCCATTAATTTACAAGATAAAAGGGATGTATTCCCTTTTTTTAAATTGTTAGCATGTTTCATTAAAGGATGGCAAATCTCACACTCCAAAGTTTTTTCTTTTAGTTATTGAGCTATTTTATTTCTCAAAAAGCAGCATTCTAAGTGCAGATTTTTGGATCACTTCAGGAACCCAGCGGACAATTAAACTGAGTTTTTCCTTAATATCAGTTAGGTATCTATTTGTTTTGAAATTTTGATTTCCACTTAACAAAAACTTTCATTATAATTGTCTTTATAGTTACATCTCGATCTACATCTTCTACTAAACACAATATCTTTTTTAGTTAATGGCATGGGTCCATACTAACAACAATATTTAAGTTTTCGAATCAAAATTTTTTTTTTGTCTATCAAAATCATACATAACATGAAGGAAAAGAGGATGTAATTAAGCAATAGATAATTTTAAGAGATAGACAAAGTGGATCTCTGTAATGGGGAGAAAAAAATTTATTATCAAGCTCAAATGAATAATAATTTTATGCTGGATAATACAAAGCCACATAAAGCTGAAGTAATCCTGTATTTATAAGTAAGTGAGGATTGAGGTTTGATTGCTACAAAATATTTAGAGAATAAGCTTCATTAGTGTGTGTGTGTGTGTGTGTGTGTTTGTGTATATGTATGTATGTATGTATGTATGTATGTGTATGTATAAGGTGTTTAGCCTATGACTCGGGCTCTGATTGCTAGTTCTTCCATAAGTAGTCATGTAGTGGCTCTTTAGGACATGAGCAATAATCTTCGTTAAGTTGGTTTAATGAATCTATTTTTAATTTTAGGCATTCTTTATGAGCTTGAAGAATGCCCCTCATTTGACTTTGGCTAGTGAATCTACCTAAGTCCAAGTGCATGAGTCACGATGTGCTCCATTGATGAGTTATTATACCCAATCAGACATGAGCTCATCTAATGAGATCATCATAAACTGGCCCCTACAACTTTTCTATTATGTATTGATTGGGCAACTTCCTCCCCTAATTTATTTTGGGTGTATAATCACATGAATATATATATATATATATATATAGATTACATAAGCATTTCAAGATATATAATAACTCAAAATAAGGATCTACGACAAAACCATCAAAGGACCAGCATATGATTAAGTTAGACATTTTCATGAGTGCTAGTAAATCTTAAGCATAAGACATGTAAAGTAAATTACTAAAAATAATTTAATTGTTAAGATTTTATGAAAATCAATAAATGTTAGGTTATTAATATTTAAAAATTTAAAAAACAGAACCATAAAGTAAAATAATCACAAAAGAAGTTTTAAATAGTTTGCATTAAATACTTACTATACATGTAATAATAGTCTACACGGCAGAAGTGATTATACCTCCACCAGATTTTGCTCCAGACAATAAAAACCGAAAGAAAAAACGGTCTGGAAAAGCTCGGGACAATTAAGCTGTGAATTAAATTATGGAAGAGAAAACGTGAAAAGCTGAAAGTGAAACCGATATATTTAAAAAGTTGCCAGGGATAAGGAAACTGTCTCCGAAGTCACGATACAAATCCATGTGCTTTCAAAGATAAGGGATCAAAGTTGCATCACATCGTCAAAATCTACCACCCCATGTGCTCCTTCTGCTAAGAAAGCTGACTCGGGCTTTGCCTTCACTGTTAGATGGCGACGGGCTACAATTATTTCACCCAATAACTAAATTCTACAGTTTAATCACGTCGACATGTTTGTCTTTCTGCGTGATGTCAATGTCTCCCAAAACACGACCACGGCCAAATTTAGTTACTTCCCTTACCAATTATTACACCCGCAGAGAGAAGTTGAGAGAATTACATGAGAAAACCTGCTTCACAATGGGTGGCAAAATAAAAATGCGACATGTCATATACAAGGATTTACCACGTAGTGGGAACATTTGTGCATGCGTTAAGCTTGGCAGTAAAAAGGTTTCAAAAAAAAAAATACCTTTTTTTGTTCATGCTATGAAAGAGTAAGAAAACATTCGTTCCTAATAATTCCGGTTCTCAAATTGAATATTTTATTCTTAGAAGGTATTTTCCTTATCTTGCAAAATATTTCCCTATGATGTTATATAGAGAAATGAAAAATAATATAATAATTTTATAAAAATAATCTAAAATATAAGTAAACAGGATTTTCATATTTATATATATAGTAAGACAATCGGTATGTCAAATCAAGTATATTTTATTTTTCTCAAGTAAAAATACAAAAAGAAATAAATAAATATTTAAAATAAAAATTAGAAATAAAAGTGACCCAAAATGGCACTTAAATGTATTGAATTTTGATTTTTTTTTTTAATCTTTAAGGGATAATTTTTTTGCTTCAGGCCTACCTGGCCAAAAGATAGACTCAATGCTATGAATTTCTCCCGCTTCGTGAAGCAAGAAGATTCTATATGTTAAACATAAATAAATTACAAACATAGAAACTGACAAATAAAGGGCGGTCTTTTCATTTTCCTCCAATCATTTCCGTACAGAGAAATATTTGCGTACGTAAGACGTCTGCAGAGTTCCGTACTTATTAGGTTATTAGGAGGGTACATGTATGTTATACTTAAGTTATACCCTTTATAATTCTTCCTGTAACCTAAGTGTAACCTATCTGTACCCTCTTAATAAGTAAATATGTATGCAACTCTGCTTACATCTTACATCGCAAATATTTCTCCTCTGTACATCGTTCGCCCAAAAATAAATGAAGCAAGAATGCATAAAAAAAACCCCAATACCAAAATAATCTGTAGACATCCCTCTTACCTAATAATAACCACCACCCAATAAAAAAAATGCTTTAAATAAAAAAAAAAAAAGAGAAAAAGACCAATTTTCACATCTCAAGAAGAAACTAACATTAATTCAATACCACTTCACCTCTCAAACTCTGCAACCCCGATCGAAACCAACGGCTCAAAACAATTCTCCTCCGTTTCCTTTCCCATCTCCAGTTCGCCGGCCGTTACAATAACAGAGGTAGGTGCGCACGTTAATATCTGCGCCCGACGGGCCTGCGCCTCCCAATCCGTATTCCACACAAAATAAAGCATGAGCCCAGCGCAACAGATCTGGGCCCCGAGCAAACCCATCCACAATCCACAGAAGCCAATACCAAGCCCAAATCCCAATCCGACTGCAACGGGAATGCCAACAAGATAGAAAGCCCCCAAGTTGATATGGGCCGCATGGCTAGGCCTCGCGCTCCCGCGCAATACCCCACAACCCACTGTTTGCGGGCAGTTTCCCAGCTCGCAAAGCCCGATAATGGGCAGCGCCGCGGCCGTCAACCGCAAGATCTCGCCATCGCTAGTGAACATCTTTCCCCATTTATTCCTTATCCCAGTAGTAAAGCACATGGCTGCGAGCCCCATTCCGGCTGCAACAACCACCACTGCCACAGCGGCCGCCGACCGTGCCTTTTCCGGCCGGTTTGCGCCGAGCTCGTTCCCAACTCTCGTCGATACGCCGAAGCCCAATGAGGAAGGGAAGACATAAAGCAGAGCGGTTGTTTGAATCAGAACACCAACAGATGCGACGGCCGGCTTAGGATCTGGAAGCAGTCCGCAGAGTAGAATCATGAGCTCGTACCACCACCACTCGAGGCAGACAGAGACGCAGCTGGGCGCCGCAAGGCGTGCTAGCGGGCCCCACTCGGTGGCCCACTCCATTGTTGGGCTGCTTGGATTGAATCCGCAGTAGCCGAAACGGAGGTAGAAGCAGAGGAAAAAGAGAAGGGCGAGGTTGGAGGTGGCGGAAGCGGCGGGCCCCCCCGGGGCGGGGGCCGCCGCCCCCCCCCCGGCGACGAAAAGCCGCAGGTAAGTTACTAGGATGAGGCTCGCCGGTAGGTTGACGGCGGCAGCAATGGCGGCGGCGAAGGTGAGAGGACGGGTGATGCCCTGCGAACGGAGGAAGATGCGGATCGGGTGGATGAGGGAGAAGGAGAAGAGGTCGGGGAGAGAGAATAGGATGTAACTTTGTGCCAGAGCAATGATTTCCTGGTCCTGGCCAAGGAAAGCAAGGATTTTTGACATATTTATCCAGAGAAACGAAATTGGTATGGATGAGCAGAGCAAAAGGAGAATGGAGCGGTATAGCGTTAGGGAAAGTAGCTTATGTTGGTTGGCTCCGAAAGCTTGGCAACAGAGCGGCTCCATGCCAAGAGACAGCCCGGAGAGAACAGAGTATCCTGTGATGTTCGCAAAAGCGAGGGCCATCGATCCGGCGGCAAGCGGAAGATTGCCATGGAATCCAAGAAAGAGCGTGGAAACAATTGAACGGGAGTAAAGGAAAAGAGCAGTGAGGGCGATGGGGAACGAGAGATAAAAAAGCAGAGCAGCCTCCTTGATTGCTTCTGAAACGGATGGCAGTAAAAGATACTTGTTGTCTTTCTCTGCCCCTATTGTTTTCTTCTTCCACATATTCGACATGGGAAGAAGAGTGTATAATGGCGAGCCGTCGGCTACGGCGGAAATAACCTTTTCCGCTACGATCGCCGTCGATAAGGTGGCGTTGCTCGGTTTGCACATCACACGGGAAAGGAGATTGTTTATTCTTTTAACCGTTTCCTGATTTCAGCATTTTCTCTGCCCCCTATTGTCTTCTTCTTCGCTTTGCTGGCCTCATCTCGATGAGAACGAGTGCAGAGAAAACAAAACACAGCTGCGTTTTCTCATCCTTTTCAGCGTGAGTGGAGTTGGGAATGGCTTGCGTTACGAGCTGGGTGATATTAATACCGGCCAGGAGGGCAATTTTTGCACTCCATTAATTTAATTCACATGAGGGCATGTTAAAAGAGAAGGAAATGCAACTTAGGGTAAAACAAATTATATATGAGCCATAATACTATATAATGTTCACGGAATAGAGTTTTTTACTTTTAATTATGAAGAAAAAAAATACTTTTTTATGATAATTAGTTTATGATAAAAAATTTTTTGCTTATGTGAAAATTACATTTGCATAATAACCCTTTTAAATAATTTATAATTTTCTTACAGAAATCAATAAACTATAATTCTTTGTTTGTCAAAGAATTTATGGATAATAAAGCCTTTAACATAACATTAGGTGCTTTTATTTAAAATAACTTATTTATTCCTAAAATTTAATTGGAGTTGTGCAACTTAAATGAATATTTTATTAGATTATTTCATTAATGTTTTTTTAATTTATATACAAGAATTAATAAAGAAAAAAAAAAGCTTACATTTGAATATCTTTAAACAATGAACATTTCTTTACTAGAAATACAACAACAACAACAACACGGATCTGTCTCACTAAGAAGGGTTGGCTATATGAATCTATTTTCTCCATTGTGTCCTATTTTGTGTCACTTTTTCATTTAATTCTAATAAATTAAGACCTATTTTGTATATAACATGCCTCGGACTTTTTACATCTACCAACACCTTCTTTAACATAAGTCGAATATAAAATATCATCTACTCTCTTAACTGGAATATCAGATAGTCGACGTTTAATGTGACCAAGCCATCTAATATAACTCTATCTAATCTTGTATGCCACTTGAGCTACACTAAACATTTTCATGTATATATGTTTCGTATTTTATCTCTTTGTGTGTAGTCGCTCATCCACATAAGCACTCTCATCTCAACAACACAAAGCTTAGTTTTATGCTTTCTTCGGTAGACCAACATTCTAATCCATAAAGCATTACAAGCTTTACAACCATCTTATTAAATTTTCATGTAAGTCTACGTGATGCTTTTCTATCCCACATTAGGCCCAATGCATTCCTCCTCTTCAACCATCCAACTTGAATGCAACTAATAACACCCGTATCGATATCACCATCACTTTGAACAGTAGACCCAAGATATCTAAAATGTTCCCTCTTTTAAATGACTTAGGGTCTATTTGGGGTAGATGTAGCTTATTGAATAATCTGTTGATAAGCTGATTAAAAATAATCTGTTGATAAGCTAGGTGCGGGGGCTATTACAAATTTTTATTTTTTTGAAAAAGCCTGACCGTTGCCAATAAGCTCTCACCGGTACAGTGTGAAAACGCTGTTTTCTGCGTTTTGAAAATGCATAAGTTGCCAAAACGCAGTTTACCCAAAAGGTCAAGTGCGTTTTCAAAACGCCACCGCACCAAATAAGCTGCCCCAAACGGGCCCTTAATTACTGATTATTACAATCCCACAACTACTTCTACTACTACTAATATTAACTTACATGTATTTAGTTTTACAGCTACTCAATCGAAAGCTTTTAAACTCTGAAGTTGATCTCGATATTTCAAACTTTTTCTGAACTTTTTCTCTAGTCTATGGGCTTAAAATTGATTTATGATGTAATCTAACTAACGTAAAAAAAGTACTTAGTCAATCCTCCTATTCAAACACAAGTAACAACTCTGGTATACATATTTTGACTGATTTGAATATAAGTCATATCAACATCTTTCTTTTCTAGAACTCTCTAAATAACTTTTCTTGGAACCTTATCATAAATTTTTTCTAAAGCAACAAAAAATCATATGTAAATCCTCCTTATGGTCCTTGTACTCTTACATCAAACCTCAAAATAAATACAAAACATCCATAGTAGACTTGTCCATCATAAGCCCAAAATAATTTTAAAATTTGCATCCCATAAATTTAGTGTGACACAATAACTTAATTCCTCTATAATTTGTATACTCTTATGCTTCCCCTTTATTCTTAAAAATAATGAGAAAAATACTCTCTCTCTCTCTTTCAATTCCTCAAGCAACAATTTATTTTTTAAAATAATAATAAAAAGTTGAATAAGCCAAAAAATTTACAAATCTCCTAAATATGTCCACACTTCTATTGAGTTGTGGTCCGATGCTACTAATTTTCCACCATTAGCTTTTAACGCCTCTTAAACCTCCATTTTACTAATGTGATAGTAAAAATAAAATGATTTATATTATTAATGATATTAAGCTCTCTTAAGGAAATCATATTTTCAAAATCTTCAATAAAAATTTTATCAAAATATCTCACCAACCTATCTTAATTATCATAATATAATAAAAGTATTTTTTGATTTTCATCTTTAATACAAATTACTTGGACTAAATCTTTACTTTTCATATCTCTTCATTTGGTTAGTTTATAATACATCTTTAATCATATTTGGTATCTAGTCAATTATATTCTCTTAAGTTTTCCCTACAGGTCAACTTGTTTTCTTCCCAATTCTCTAAGTTATACCATTTAAACTAATTATAAACTAAAACTATTTATACTTTATCTTTTCCTGCACATTATTATTCCACGACCAACTATTTTTATTTTGTAAGATTTTTTTTTTAATTTCCAAGTATCAACTTTTGAAATTTACTTTATAGTGCTTGTTAGATTTTCTCACGTGTCTTTAGCTTCTTCATGAACGTCCTAAATCTTAAGATCTGAAAGTTACTGATAAAAATATATGTATTTGTGTGCTTTAGAACTCCCCATAAAATTTCATGATAAATACTCATTATAATTTTCATCTTCAAACTCATCATCTTAAAATTTTGAACTATAAATGGATTTCGAGCACTCAAATTTTGACTTGGAATTAACATATAATCATTTTTATCTCGATGTTCTAATTTTCTCACAAGAAAATAGTTATTTTATATTATTTTTTATTCTTTTATAGAAGTAATAATATGTACAGCTCTTTTCTTAAATAAAATATTATTAGTTTAATTTATGTCATCAACATAGATTTTAAATATTTCAATTTATTTGAACAATTAAACACAATATAACTCAATAGACAATCCGGAAATATAGAAATATCACTTTATAATAGATTCAATTACTCAAAAAAAAAGTATATTCAATATTTAGTCGATCTGCGTTTTAAACAAATAAATCTTTCCCCTACCTAACCCGAAGGCTAGATGGGTTACAAACTTCTTATATGAGCAAACCTCCATTGTTAATTATATCTTAAAAGATGGAATCTCTTAATAAAACTCTCAATTAAGACTGGGATTATTTCTTCAAGAATTTTAAAGTTTGATTTTCGTGATTATTTATTTGAAATTTTAAATAGAAATATCAAAATTGGTCGGTTCTTATCGCAACCCAAAGAAGAAAGTGTAAAAAGTTTTTAGATACTGAGAATCTTATTTAAACTTCAATTACTCTATTATTCGACATTATTCATTTTGAAATTGAGGAAATTTATTATTTGAGTTGACAATTTATTAAAAAATTTAGGACTTATATCTCATAATAGTTAATCATAGAAAAACTTTTAAAGTGAGAAATTATGTCATAATGAGATAAACAACGCCAGAATCCTAAGCTAAAGATAAGGTTTACAAAACAAGTAAAACCTCAAACTTAGTTTGATTAGAAAATGAACAAACAATGACTTATAGCACAATTGCATGTCGCTCGCCTTTTCATCATTTGAAAGAGGTATTTGATTTAATATAATATATTTTAACATTTGGAAAGTAATATTTTAATTTTGAAAATATGAGACCAAACTGATCCTATATAGATAATAGTTTAAATAAATGAGCACAACACTGCAAATTATGTATCTACCCCGAGAAATAGACACATCACTTGCTAATGAGGCTCGAATAAATATACTAAAGAATTTATGACATCTGTTTTATTTTGAAAAACCATTTATGTTGATCGACAAATTCTCCTATCTACAATGAAAGATTAGATAGAGTTTATTTTAAGCTGTGTTCTTAAAGTTTTTCCATAAGGGCAAACCCCCACAGTTAATCACATCTTAAATGATCTAGAAAACCTAAGAAAAATATTGATTTAGATCAGACGATATTTTCTTCAACAATTTCAAAATCAAAGAACGGACCAAGGAGTGTCAAATGGGAAAGACTCAATTTTGGAACATTATTATGGAATCCAAAGGGAGAAAATTAGAGGTTGTCACAGATCCTGAGGAGATCCTCAATGACTTCCCAAGCTATCTTATGATTTAGGCTTTAATTTTGAGAAGAAAATTATCAAGTGTTTCATCATACCAATCATTATTATTTAGGGCTTACATTTGTATGATACAATAATACAAATAGCCAAAAAGATAGGAAGATTTATGTCGTAACGGTCGACAACCTCGGAATCCTAAAACGAATTAGGGCTTAAATTGCACAGCATGATTGTGCACAAACCTAAAGATAATGTGAAGATTTATGTTGCACTAGGTAAATGACTTGAAATCCTATGGCTTGTTGTTTAATTCTAAAGAAGAGATTTGTTGTTGTAGATCTCCTTGCTGTTGCAGAATACTGCCCTCAAATTTAGCTCTGAGCTCCTCATCAAAGTAGCAGTAATAAAGTCTAAGGTCCAAAGATTTAAATGAGCAAGTATATTAAATCAATATAAAGAGACGATTAAAGTTGATTAGAGTGACATCGGTTAGGGTCCCACTGTTCTCTCATTCCGGAACCACTATTTTCTATCAAATTTACTTAGGTTAAACGAGCTGTTAAGCTCATTTAAACTGGGAAGATCTCGTTAGCAACCGTGGGTTATCTCCTCCGAGGGACTCCCGTAAATTCAAAAGGATGTGTTATAAAATTATTGTTTTGTTGTTTAATTTTGAGGATAGCTTTTAAATTTTTAAAAAAATGTTTTAATAAATATTTTAAATTTTGAAAAAGGTTTTGTAATCAAAGCAGGTACAAGTAATAAAATGCAACAAAGAAAATTGTATTGTCAAAATGTAAATGCGTAACTGTCATCTTCTTGCACTCCCGCTTAAACGTTAAAACTTGTAATATATATATAATTTTGCAGGAAATTTAAATAGATTTTATCGATCGCCAAATTGAAAGTTAATGGTGATCGACATGGATATCCCAACGCCCGGTTAAGTTTAATTTATATATAGGTATAGCTTTGAAAGGTAATATTTTAAATTTTGACCGAACCAATCTCATATCTTCAGTAGTTTAAATAAACGAGTCTAATACCGTAAGCAATGCATCCGTCTTGAAGAAATAGATACTACTCTTTGTAAAGACTCGATTATATAAAATAAAGAATTTATGACATCTGTTTAGTCTGCAAAAAAACCATTTTTTATGTTGACCGCCAAGTTCTCCTATTTCATATGAACTATTAAATAGAGTTTATATTAAGCTAGGTTCTTAAAAGTTTCTTACAGGGGCAAGCCCCTATAGTTAATTATATCTTAGATAACCGAAGTCACATAATAAAACTCTCGATAAAAATCAGGGGATATAGTCTTCAAAAACTTCAAATGATAGGGCTTTTCAAAATATCGGACAAAGAGGTGTGAAATGGGAATGACTCAAATTTAGAATATTTATTTTTGAAATCTAAGGGAAGAAGAACTAGGAGATGTCACAGATCCTGAGGAGAACCTCAGTGACTTTCTAAACTATCATATGGTTCAGCTTTAATTTTGAAAAGGAATTATTTAAATGCTTCATCCGATCAATTTTTATTAATTAGGGATTACATTTGTATGAGATGATCACACAAATAGCTTGGAAGATGTCAGGGTTTAGGTCGTGACGAACGACAACCTCAGAATCCTAGGGTGAGTTAGGGCTTAAGTTTATAACAGAACTATACAAAGGCCTAAAGATGAGTTGAGGACTTATGTTGCACTTGGTGGACAACATCGAAATCCTATGTCTTGTTATCTTATTTTAAAGAAAGATGTACTGTTGTAGAAGGCCGCCCACAAAATCAGCTCCAGGCTCCTCGGCGAAGTAGCAGTCCTAAAGTATAAGGTTTAAAAGGTTTAAATAACAAGTTGAAGTTGAATCATGAGGGGGTTAAAGTTGATTAGAGCGACATCGGTTAGGATCCCATGGTTCCCTTGTTCTGGAATCACTATTTTATTTTTAATTTACTTAACTTAAACGATTTGTGAAACCCATTTAAACTGGGAAGATCTCATTAACAACCGTGGGTTACCTCTTTCGAGGGACTCCCGTAAAGTCAAAAGGATGTTTTAAATTTAGTGACATTTCAAAGGATTTATGGTTACCTTTAAAACAATTTATTTTAGATTTTTGAAAATGTTGATTAAATTTTGAAAATTTGTTTTGATTTAGTAGGTAAAGTAAGGTGCAAAACCAAGAAGTTAGAATATTTTATAGTGAAAATAAATTGCAGAAAGTAAAATGACATAAATAAATAACACTATTAAAATTGTTCCTGTCTTCTTCTCGGCATCCCCGCCGAAACGTTAGAACTTGCAACAGGTATATAATTTTACTGAATTTAAATAAATTGTATGAGTAGATGAATGTGTATCTAACAGACTCCCGACTATGACTTATTCAGTCCTGAAAGATCTTAGTGGATAATTTTAGAACAAAATATAACAAGTTCAATTTGTTTTTCAAAATATCCAAGAGATTCCAAAGTGTTCGGGGAAATGACCCTGAACTGCTTTAAAGATCCCTTGAAACATTTTGAGTTCATTTTGAACTTATCATATTGTTTTATTAATCATCCAAGGTCAAGTTAAAATTACCCCATCACTCGGTGAACCTTAACATTTTAATCATCCCAAGGATAGGGTACTCGATTGATCAGTTGATATTTCATCTGAGAGTTATGCAGGTGAATGCCCCTAAAGCAAGTTTAAGTCATTAAAGATTTTGTATCGAGCACTAAAGTTGGGCTTGTAGTGTTTAAAGGTGTTTACCATCAATCATGCTACCTTTCTAAATCCCATCAAATAAGTTTAAATATCGATCCTAGAGGTCTACCAAGCCCTTAACAATCTCAATGGGAAAAAATGGCAATTGTTGAAAATTTAGTTTAGATGGTATGTATTCTTATTGAAAGATCTTATTCTTATCAATTGTGGGCTTAAAATAAGTGAACTATCATTCTCCTAGCCTAAGCCCATCTCCTCCGTCATGAGGAACAAACCTTAAAAATTTCAAGCCACGATGAACAATATTTAATCATAATGAATTAAAATACCGCAGAGGCTATTTAATTAATTAAAAATCAAATAATTAACAAATAATTTTTATTTTTAGTCCACATTATTCTCCTTTGTTCACTAAGCAAGAGGTTATTTTTATTTTATTTTCATGATTTTTCTATGAGAAGTTATGAATTTTTGAAGTTCTGGGATTTAATTTAATTCATAAAAAGCCTAATTATCTACAAATCCACGCGGCGCCGCGTCAACCTATGCATCTCCTAAGCCTTAACGAGGCGTCTTCTGATTTGGCACTGCCAGACACCTTAGCTCTGACTTGGCCCGCTGCTCACGCAGTAAGAGCTCATCCGACGCGATCTCGTCCATCCATTCGATATGTGCGATCGGAAGGCTCTCCGTCATCATCCCCAATATCCAGAACCCATTAACCACACAAATTCTATACTTAAGATCTCACTCTATACTCAATCAAATCACACGGGGTTTCTTCCTACACCTTCATATACTTATGACTAACACATCCATATGGTTACAATGCTATGAAATGCAGTCTATATACATGAAGAATCAAATTAAGCTCGATTTGAGGAGAGAGAGTTCAATAACTTTATCTGAGAGGGGAGGCCTCAATCATATGGTTGGAGAAACTTCAGAGGAGTCTAAAGAACCTTCATATGAGCTTCTGAGTTGTGGTGAAATGTCTGGGTATGATTTCGACCTAGGTCAATTTCAGGTGTTGGCCTAGAGCTAAGTTAGAGGATCCTCTGTGATGGGGCTTCTGTGAGGGATCAACTCCTCTCACTCTGGGGAATGTGTGTGTAGAGTTAATTGGACTTTGGTGGACTGTGGATGTGTGGGGAAATATGTCCTATTTTCCTTAAATTTTGAACTCAAAATTGAGCTCTCACAGAGGAATCTGGACAGGGAAAATGATGGGCTTAAGCTTAGGAGTTCTTGGAGAGTGCTTGACAGTAATTGGCCAAAGTTTACCCAAGGAAATTGGTTAGATCTTTTTTTTGTCCATGGAGGAGGTGATTTAAATAGAGGGGGAATGGGTGGCTAACTGGAGCAATTGATTGGTGCAAAATAGTGCTTAGGTGGATGACAGAAGAATGCCAAAGACTAGTTGGAGCTGGCCAGCTTGGATGGGTGGGTTTGGGTTTGGATTGGTGGACATGGCTCTCAATTTTGGCTCCTCCAGTGACTAGAGTGGCTAGCTAGGGCATAGGATGTGCTCAAGTGGCTCGAGAATCTCAAAGGAGTCTATCAAAGTAATTAATTTGGTTGGTGATGGGTTTTGGCAAGGATCTCCTTGGCTTAGACTTTTTAGGAAACAAATACCTTATAGTGGAGGACCTTTGGTCCATGAATCATATTGGGTGGGCTAGATGGGTCGAGCTTGGTTACTAGAGTCCACTTGGTGGCTGTAGTGGTCTTACATTAGCGTCATGGGTCAATTTTGGGCATTTTGGCTTGAAGTTGTGTCTAGGTTGGGCTAGCCATGACATTAAGCTCAATTGATTAATCAAGATGATGTAGATGGTTGTCACAAGGAGTTTATAAAAGATTTGGAGTGATTTTAAATTGGTTTGGAGGTTTAATTTTGTGAAATTTGGACATTTTGTCAATTTTGGGGTTGTTGGGTTAGACTTGAGTTTGAGTTGGGGTAAGGCCCAATTGATGGCTCAATCTGATATGGGTGATTGTCATGAAGAGTTTTGGATATCAATTGAGTGGAAATTTTGAGGTTATGGGGTTCAATTTGGTTGAATTTGGGGATATGGCTAACTTGGGGCAAAATTGGGGGTTTTGGTCCAAGTCAATTTGAATGAAATTGAGGCTTGATCAAGACCAATTTAAGGTTAAATTTGTTATGGGAAAGTGTTGTAAAAAGTTTATGATCCAAATTGGGGCAATTAGATAGATAATTGGATAGGTTTCGAGGTTCAATTGAGTGAGATTTTGATTTTGGGTCAAATTGGGGCTTTTTTATTTAGGTTGAAATTGGATTCAAATGTTGGTCAATTGGGCTTGGATTTGGTTTCAATCAAGCATGGACAGAATGAGTTTGAGTTTAAAATTAAAATTGGGGAAGATTGGGATCGAATTGGTGGACATTGGGGCTGAGTTGCGGTAATTGGGTCAAGCAATTTGTGGCTTTTGGTCAAAATTGGTCAAATTGAGCTCAATCGAGTGGTTCAAATTGATTTTGGGGACATTTAATGTTATTTTGAAGGTTTTGAGACAATTTGGGTCACCAAGGGTATTTTTGTAATTTTGGCCAAATGAGGGGTATTTTGGTGATTTTAGAAATTTTGGGGGTGTTTTGGACAATTTGGGTGGTTTTAAATGATTTTTGAACACATTTGGGCATTTTACGTAATTTTGGTCAATTTTGGGGTTTCAAGGGTAGTTTGGTAATTTGGTTTCAAGGGTTTTGGTCAATTTTGGGGTTTCAAGGGTAGTTTGGTAATTTGGGTAAATTTGGGGGCAAAAGGCTAAGTTGGGTATTTTGATAAAATTGGGGTAACAATCATCCTAATTGAGCCATGGACCAATAGAATTCCCTACTTCGGATCCTCCATATACTGGTCTTAGCTAAACTCATCCTAGGGCTAGTGAGTCTAGGGGACCATCTACAAGAGTCTCCTAAAGGGTTATGGGATAAAAGTCAAGTAGGTTTGGGTTTAGGGTAGTGAGTGGAAGTGTAATGTGCAAGTGTGTGTGAGAGACTAGCCAAGACTACACCACTAGAGGGCTAACCTTAAGGCCAAATAATCCTTTAGGGTTTAGGGTTCCTTTTTAGTCCTCTAGGAATAGTCAATAGGAAATTCCTATGGCTAGACCCTAGGCTACTAAAGAGGAAAGAGTAGACCTCAACTAAAAGTGAGGTAAACATGATTGCAAGAATAGAAAACCAGAAGACCAGTTGAAGGTGTATCTACCAAACCCTAGGTCATAACTTGATGAATCCTTACAGGTTTTACTGGATGATTTTCTTGAACAAAGAATAAGTTCAATTTTCCTTCAAAATAGCCAAAAATGTCATAAAAGTGTTCGGGGATCAATCCCTAACAACTTTTAGAATGATTTAAAATGTTTTGAGTTCAATTGATCTTATTATATTGTTCAATTATCATCCAAATTTAGATTTTAGTTTCAATAAATTAGTACACCATATGCTCAGTGAACCTAAATATTTTAATTATCCCAAGTGTGGGGAAATCAGATAGTCACTTAATGTTTTGCTTAAAAATTATGTGAGTGAATGTCCCGAGGGACAAACTCTGAGTCATGAAGGGTTTTATACCCAGATTAAAGTTAGGCTTGTAGTGTTTTTAAAATATTCATAATTAGTTATGTTATCTTTTCTAAAACCTCATTAAACAATCTTGGATTAAGCCTAGTTAACTACCAAGCCCTTTAAGATTTCATGGGTAAATTTTTAATAATCAAAGTGTTAATTTAAGTGAGATATATTTTTATTAAAAGATCATGCTATCATCTAATCAGCAATTAAGGGCTTCAAATAAGTGAATTATTACCTTCCTAACTTAAGCCCACTACCTTAGTATCATCCAACTAAATTAACCTCTGAATCATAACAATTAACAAAATTACAAGTCTACCCTTATCATGAATAAGTGGAAAATTGGTCTCTACCTCTTAACCCATTATAGTTAAAACATCCAAAAGTGTTCACTATGATCAAAATTACCTATTTACCCTTTTGGTTAATCCTAAATTTTAACTATGGCAGCAAAATCCAAAATTACCATTTTGCTCCTAACGCTCTCCACTTCATAACTCATCAAATATAGCTCAAATAACTTTCATATTTTTCATGATACCCACTCATGGGTCAATTAAAATATCAAAGGAGAAAATGTTATTTTTTTAATTTTTATTTAATTTATATATTTATTTTAACTCAAAAATAGAATTTTCAATTTGATTTATTTAGTTAATCAAAATAAATTTTCTAATAATGGGAAAATTATTGGAAGTTTACCTAGGTCAAGGGACGAATTGGACAAAATTTCATAATTTTTTAAATAATATTTTAATTATTATAATTGTTTATTGATTTTAGTGAATAATTAAATAGAAAATATGTTGTAATTATAAAAATTACTTTTTATATTTTTCATAAATCTCCCCAAGTTTAGAGAAGTTAGAGAAATAAACTTTTCATTTTTAAAAATTTATTTTAATGAAAAATTAAAAAAAAATACATTTTGGCATTTAAAAATACATAACTAAATGAGGAAAATTAAGAAAAATATTTTAAGGGGTCCTAAATGATCAAGGAAAAAGTAGGACCAATTTTGGTTATTTTCATATTTTTAAAATTTTTAATATTTTTAATTATTTTTAATTCAAAATATAGCTAAAAATGAACTATTTATTTTAAAATAATTTTTATTTTTCTAAGTGCCTCTGATCACAAGGAATTCAGAAAACCATCTTTCATAATTTTCCTAATTATAGTTAATTTATTATAATTATTTTAATGCAAAAAAAACCATTTTACTTAGAAATTAGACTTTAGTGATCAAATTAATTCAATTGAGTTTCATATTTTAAGGTGAGTTAAATTTATCATCATTTACATTGTGGAATCATTTTTTAAATTTCTAGATATTATTTTATTTATTTAATTTTTTTATGAATTTAAGTGATTTAATTAGCTAGAAAATTATGTACAAACATTAAAAATATATTTTAGATTTTTTCTAGAGTCCTCCAACCACAGGAAATCTACCAAAATAAGCCCCATATTTTTATGATCTATATTTTAATTTATATAATTATTTTAAGCAAAAATATACAACTATGCTTGAAAATTAGGGTTTCAAAGCTATAGATGCTCTCTGACCTTATAAAAATCAGAGAACATCCCTATTAACATGAGAAATCAAACCATAAAATTTCAAGTCATAGTGATTTTTTATTTACTTAATTAGAATTAAAATAGTCTAGAAAATGTTTAATTAATTAAAAATCAGCGACACATCAAATAATTTTTATTTTTATTTTACATTATTCTCCTATGTTCACTGAGTAAGAGAGCATTTTTATTTTATTTTTATGATTTTTCTACACCATGTTATTGATTTTCTAAATTTTGGAATTTATTTAAATCATTTAAATCTTATTTTCCTACTTAAACCAGTTTGCCGCCAGCGCAACTTTGTACTCGTCGAAGCTCCACACGTCACTCCCTGATTCGCTGCACTTTCCACCTCAGCTGCCATGAGGTCGTGCGTTCATGCACTATTTTTCATCCAATGTCGTCTCATTTGTTAGATCAGTACATGTGCTAAACATATGTCATTCGTTCATTATCCCCGATCGTCCTATCTCGAGAGCCGTCCATACTAAATCACTTTGATCTCACTTGATACTTAACCAAATCACTCACAGTTTGTTCCTACACGTGCATCTGACCGAGACGAACATATCCATACGGTTGATCATGCATGGAGATAAACTTTTCTTCATAAAAGCCCAAACCTAGCTTGGTTTGGGGGAAAATGGTGC
This sequence comes from Phalaenopsis equestris, assembly GCF_001263595.1. NCBI lineage: Eukaryota > Viridiplantae > Streptophyta > Magnoliopsida > Asparagales > Orchidaceae > Phalaenopsis > Phalaenopsis equestris. Next base: position 638,241 of record NW_018230821.1, on the reverse strand, counting down.
ATACTTTGGTCCAAGAGGTGTAACCTTGATTGGAATGGTTTTGAACATTCATTGTAACCTTGCGAAGCTCCTCCAAGTGTTGATTTGAGCTGGTGTTTGGTCCAAGTATGATTTCGATTGGAAGGCGATTCGGGTTTGATCTTGGACTAGGTTAAAGTGATAAAAAAATTGGGCTTTGGTTGGAGAAGTCTCCTTAGGCTCTGGTGAAGCTTTTGGAACAATCAATTGGGAATTTAAACGCACTTAGTGGTATGGCCATGAAAACCCCTGAATTTTAGCAATAAAATTAGGGTTTTACAGTGATGGTGAAGGGCTATAAATGATTGGGTTGAACTTATGAAAGTTGAAATTGAGATTTTAAACAATTTTTGTAGAGTTTCCCTCTTATTTTGTATGGTCTCCTTTCTTGACAGTGGAGGGGTGGTATTTAAATAGAGAAGCTCGGGGCTCCAAGAGGGCTGATCAGTGGGTGCACAAGGCAGCTTAGGTGGAGGGAAGAGAGGCTGAGACCGCGACTTTATATATGCTTTAAAATATAAGTTTTTAATACTGCTGCTAAAAGATTTAATTCCTCAGCAACTTTACCAAAACTTAATAACAGTTATAGATTCGATAAATGTGGATGTAATAAATATTCAATAATTGTAAAGTCACACTTATCAACGCAAGTATACGTATCGCTTAAGTAATATAGGGCTCTAATGAAGTCCTAGATATCGATCCCACAAAGAGTAAGATTAGAAGCTACGAACTAAGATTTTTAGAAAAGCAATACTTTAATCGCAACAACGAAATTCAATTTGTTTATTTGTCATTAATAGGCAATTGAAATAAATATGTAATTTTCTTAATAACTCTTAAATAACTAATTATGCTAATGAGGTTTTTAGTGTGATATTCAATATATAAGAAAACATCATTCTCCTTGTTAAGAAATTATAGTGAATGGATAAAGTGAATTAGTTCAATTTATACTATGCCAAATAGGAGCATACCTATTCTTTATCCTTTGGCTAGGCTGAGAGGATCCCAGCTCTCACTTCGGAGCTCCCACGTTCCCCTCACCTGAGGGCTAACATCTACACTTCAACGCCCAAAGAATAGGCCCGAATTGGGGATTTTAGTCTGTCACTCTAAAATCTCCAATTCTACGCCCGATAATATTATTTCCCTATTTATTTGTACCCAACTTCTAAGGGCTTTGACCTCCCTGAATCTTAGATGTAATCTTCACTTTAGTTGTAAAACTCAACATATTTTAAAAAATTAATTGGCCAGATTGAAACTAAATTAAGATCGAAGTAAAAAAGATCATCACAATTTCTTAAACATTTTCATAGCTTCACCAATTCAAATCACCATTTCACAAATCTCAAGACAAGGAGAAAGACAGAGAAAAATACTCATATCTCATGGGGAAAAAACAATAAAACTCGGAATTCATATATAAAACAAAGTCATACAAACTACAAAAATAAATAAACTTATCTCTAATTTCTCCCCAAGAAAACTCCTCGAAGTTCCTTTGAATCTCTTTCTTTCTTTACAGCTCACAGAATTTCTCTTCAAAGCGGCAAGGAGGAAGAAATCTCTCACTTTCCCTCCACTCTTACAATCTCTCGAAGAATTCCTCACAGTTTAGACACTCTAGTAAACTCTCTACACACTAATAGAACATTTCTAACCTCCAGGACCTACAGGCTCTCCAGGCTCTCCTCAATTTTTGGCCAAAATCTTCTTTTAAAGTTGTGGATGAGCTTTCCCAAGAGTTGCCTAAGCACCCCTCCAAAATTCATCCTCATCCAAAGCCTGGTTGGACATAACCTTCGATCTTGCCATCGGCGGCCTCGAAGGCGCTGTCGGCAGGCCTTCAAAGTGAATTAGTTCTGTAGTCTCAGGAAAATCTTGCCGTCAGCACCGTTGGGCTCACCGCCGGTGCCCCAGTTCAAATCTTCACATTTTGGTCCTTTTCTCTCCAAATTCGCTCCTTTTTGCATCTTTTTTCTCCAATGACTCTAATTCATCATGCATGCAACAAAGCATAAAAATATCTTTCTTTAAAGTGCAATATCTTAAAAAATAGTATAAAATAGGTGTGAAAATCTCAACATATTTTTCTTTGGTCAGGCTACAATGTCCAATGGGATTAGTTGACCATGGAGACCTCCATATTTTGCTATTTTCCGGCCACTAGGCCAACTGGCCATGCCAGGGCTAGTGGCTAAGTGGTTCAGGGGAGTCAGAGGAAGCTTTAATTGTGATTAGTTGGGTGGCTTGATGGATGATATCATATCTTTCTTTGATTTAGTCAATTGAATAAGGGATCCCCAAAATCAAGCAAACCTTAGTCCATGGATCCAATAGGTTGGGCTAGGTGGATCTAGCTTGGTTCCTAGGGCTCAAATGTTGGCTGTGGTAATCATGATTTGGTTAATTTGAATGAGTTTGGTCAAATTTGGGGTTTGGGTTCAAAATTGGGGTTTTGGTTTTGAACTTGGGTCTAGGTTGGGTTTGGATTGAGATTTGGGTAAAGTAATTGATCAAATTGATGTGGATGATTACCATGAGAAGTTTGGAAAAAGAATTGGGTGATTTTGAATTGATTTAGGAGTTCAATTAATGGAATTTTACTCACGGTCTTTTTTAGAGCATTTAAGCTAGATATGGGTTTTAGATTGGGCTAGGGGTTGGACTTGGTTGTTATGATGGTTCAAATTGGTTCAAGGGACTATGATGAATAGTTTTAGATGTCAATTGGGTGGAAATTGTGGAGTTATAGAGTTCAATTCGGGGGATTTTGAATTTTGGGGCAAAATTGGTGCTTTTAATTTAGGTTGAATTTGGGTGAGGCTTGAGGCTAGGCCAAGGAAAATTGGAGGCGCAAATTGATTTATGGGAGTGTCCTGAAGAGTTTAGAATTCTAAATAGAAGGATTTGAGCAAGTTAAGGGACTCAATTTGTGGAAATTTGAGGCTATGGTCAAAATTGGGGATTTTGAGTGAGCTTGAATTTGGTTTAAAACTTGGTTCAATTGGGCTTCAATTTGGTTTCAATTGGGATTTGGCATGATTAATTTGAGTTTAGAATTAAAATTGGATAAGATTGAAGTCAGATTGGTGGAAATTTGGGGTGATTTGTCGTAATAGGGCCTTAAAGGACAAAATTGGGATTTGGTTCAAATTGGTCAAATTGGTCAAATTGGTCGAAATGGGCTTCATGAGTGGTCAAGATTGGTTTTGAAAGGGTATTAAATGATATTTTGGTTGTGTTGGAAAAATTTGGGCCACCAATGACATTTTGATAAATTTGGCAATTTTGGGGGTATTATGGGAATTTTGGAAATTTAGGGGTGTTTAGGGCAATTTGGATGGGTTAAAAGAGTGAGATAAATTTTGAACAAAATTGGATAGTTTGGTTAATTTAGGAAAATTTAGGGTTTTAGAGGCAATTTGGTAGTTTTAAGTAAGTTGTGGACAAAAGGCTAAATTGAGTATTTGGGTAGGATTGGGATCAATTGAGGATGTTAATCATAAAATTATGCTTTTTAAGTCATGAGACGAAGGGAACTCCCACTATGGATCCTCCTTGTGTTGGTCTTAGCCAAACCCTAGCCTAGGCTAATGGTTTAGGGGACCATCCACATGATTTTCCAAAAGAGTAAGGGATTAAGCTAAGCATGTTTGGTTAAGCCTGTAAGTGAAGGTGTATGTGTGCAAGACCAAGACCACACCACCCAGGGCTAGCCCTAAGGCCAAATAGCTCTATAGTTACTCCTCTTGAGCTCCCTTATATTGGCTCTACCTACTAAGTGCTAAAGGATAGAACCAACATGTGGAACTTCAAGATGAGCAAATTAGAGTTTTAGAATTTGTAATGGTGAGGGTTCATTTGCTAGTCTTATAGGAATAGTCAATAGAAAATTCCTATGGCTAGATCTTAGGCTTTTAAGAAAGAAACTAGACCTCAACCAAAAGTGAGGTTAACAAATGGACTCCCAATATGTGTGGTGTGCTGGGCAAAGCACACATGTATTGGCGTTGACCTACAAGATCAACAAACCAATACGACTGCCTAAGCCGACATGCTCAGAGTAGAGAAGAGAGAAAATGAAATAGACTTCTACTAGGGAGTAGATGGGGACTCCCACTGGGGATCAGAAGGCATGTTTCCAGAGATAACCATCCAGGATACCGATGGTCGCAATGAAGATTTGATTTGATTTTAAACAAAAGAATTTAATTTTAGTGAATTTAAATTTGATTTTGATTTTAAGAAAACTTCAAAAATTAAGGATGTAAGAAAATATCGAGTCGAGATAAAAAGTACAGGGACTGTCGGCGCTATTTTTGGTTGGAGGAGTTGCCCGTAAGAAGCTGTCGGTCACCAGAATCAAAATCTCGTCGCCCGCTTCGGAAGGATGTTTTAATTTACATATATAGTATGTTTTAATTTTTGAAAAATGAGACCAAATGGATCTCATTCGTCCAATAGTTTGCATAATCGTGTCTGATACCGCGAATACTACACCCTCCCGAAAGATAAGTGTAGACCTCAGCGATAGACCCAATCCTGCAAACTAAGAAATTTGTGACATCCGTTTGGTCTGCGAACCTTTTTATGTATGACTGACAAGTTCCCCTATCTAATACAAAGATTAAATAGGGTTTATTTTAACTGAGTTCCAAGTTTCCTATAAGGGCAAACCACTATAGTTAATTACATTTCAAATGACTGGAGTCACTTAAGAAAACGCTCGATTAAGATCCGTGGTTTTGTCTTCAAGATTTTAAAGTTGAGTTTTCAAGGTTGGACACATAAAATCAAGTGGGAAAGAACGAAATAGGAGCAATTATTCAGGTGTCCAAAGAAAGGAAGAGTAGGGGATGCCATGAATCCTGAGGAGAACCTCGACGACTTCCCAAACTATTCTATTGTTTAGCTGCACATTTTAGAGATGATATTTTTTAAATATTACATTCTGCCAATTTTATTAGTTAGGGCTTACATTCATGTGAAACTATCACACAAATACCCTGGAAGATGTGAGGATTTAGGTCGTGACAAACGACAACCTCGAAATCCTAAAACGAGTTAGGGCTTATATTGTATAGCAAGGTTATACAAAGGCCTAAAGATAAGATGAGGATTTACGTTGTATAAACAAGCAACCTCGAAGTCTTATGGCTTTGTTGTTTAAGTCTAAGGAAGGAAGATTGGTTTAGCTGGGAAGACATGTTTTGCTTGTTGAAGATGACCGTGTTGCCCACCATGCTAGTTTCAAGCTCCTTACCGTGAAGAATTTGAGTTTTCCAGTGTATCAAGTTATAATGTTAAATCAGGTGGCCCTATGGTTCTAGTTCTTTAAATTTTATGGGGGCATGTTAAAGTTGATTAGAGCAACACCGGTTAGGATCCTACGATTCCCTCATTCCGGCGCCATTATTTTCTATTGGATTCACTTAGTCCAAATGAATTTACTAAACTCAACTTAATGAGTTCCATAATTTCATTTAGACCGTGGGAAGCCTCGTTAGCAATCGTAGGTTACCTCCTCCGAGGAATTCCCGATCATCCGATAGAGACGTCTTAATTTAGTTGAAGTTGTAGTTTTGTGTGATCTTTCTGATTAAATTTTGAGCTGTTTTATATTTTGAATATTGTAGCGGTTAATTTTATCTTGGTTGATTTTAGTTTTTATTTTTGTTTTGGTTTTGGTTTTGCATGCAGATTTGTATAAGCATAAAAGTATAGCAAGAAAGACAACGCTGAAAATTGTAAAAGCGTACCTGACGAGTCTTCTCGTTCCACCACCTAAAACTTAAAATGCATGTCAGGGCAGATTATATAGAGGAAAAAAGTAAGATTTTGGTAGTTTTAATAACCCTATATAATAACTTGGTGGGTCCTTAAGAATTTAATTAAGGATAATTTTGTCAAGCAAAATATATTAAGTTTAGTAGATCTTCAAGGTATCTAACAGATCTAGAGAAAGAAGCATGTCTGTGCTACTCTCTCGCTGCCTGGTGGAAAATCCCAAGTTCTTTTAAACTTATTATGTTACTTAATAAGTTATCATGTAAATACCCTTAATGCTTAGTGAACACTGATGTCTCAATTATCCTAAGAATAGGGTAATTATCAATTGTGATTCAATTTAAGAATTATGTGGGTGAAAACCCTTAAAAAGACAAGTTTAAGAGATTTAGCCAAATTTTGACTTGGGCTTGTGATGTTTAAAAGATGTTTCAATTTTCAATGATGTTTACTTTTCTAATCCTTGTTTAAATGAAACTCATGATTTGAATTTTATTTGAAAATCAAAATAGGGGTATTAAATTGATTAATTATTGACTTCAAAAGTCATACCCCTAAGTTCTTGGTTCATTTTATTTTAATAAACTTCCTAAATTTTAATAATTTAGAAGTTTATTAACTTAGCTTTTCAATTAAGAAAGTGAGGTTAGTTTCTACCAATTAACCTCTTGTGTTTCAAACATCAAATAAATTGATTATGATCAGATGTTACCCATTTTCCTTCTTGAATTAAGCCTAAATGTTATTTAAGGCTAAGTTTCCAAAATTACACATTTGCCCCTAACGCTCTAACACTTTATAATTCATCAAATTCAAATAAAATGACTTTGAAATTTTTATCCTACCTCATTCATGGGTCAATTAAGACATCACAGGAGAAAATGTGACTTTTCAAAATTTAATTTATTTATATAATTATTTTCATGCAAAAATAAGATTTTTCAAAGAAAATTCTTAACTCGACCAAGGTAACTTCTAATCCCCTGAAATTTTTACTAGAAGTATATCTAGATAAGAGAAGCCTTTGGACCAAATTTCATGATTTTTTGGATTTTATTTGAATTTTAAGAATTATTTTAAGTTCTATGGTATTTATTAAATATAAAATATTTTAAATAGGGAAGATTAAGTCTTGCATTTTTAAAAAATCTTCCTAAGGTCAGAGAACCCAAAGAAGTAAATTTTATATTTTTCTCAATTTTCTTTGACTTATTGCAATTATATTGGTGGAAATCCATTTTTAGCCTTTAAAAATTATTTTAATATTCAAAATACAATAACTTTATTTAAAAAATCAGGAAAAATATTCCAATTGTTTCTAAGTGCTTAGAAAATAATTTAGAACATTTCTATGAAATTTATTATTCTTGTTTCATGAGTTTTATTATTTTTGTGATTTTTATGGATTTTTAATTATTTTAGATATTTAAAAATAGGCTAAAAATGAAGTTTTTATTTTAAATATCATTTTATTTTTAGAAAATACCCCTGATCATATAAAACTCAAAAAATAAGTTCTTATAAATTTTTGAGTTATATTTTGATTTTTAAAAAATCATTTAAATGCCAAAAGTTTTAAATGCTTAAAAAATCATTTAAATGCCAAAAGTGATGTTTATCTTTAAAAATTAACTTAAGTTATCAAATGAACTCAAAATATTTTGAAATTTTTACGGTGAGTTCTCTGGATCATAAGTAATAATGGAGATAAAAAATCAAGTCATTTTTATCTTTATATATTTCAAAATAAATTATCTTAGTGATTTAGTATTTGTAAAAATTAGGTGCATTTTAAATGACTTGACCTATGAAATTTTTTTCAAAAGCTCCTCTAGTCATGGTGGACCTTTCAAAATTTTCTTGGAATTTCCTAACCAACATTCTAATTTCCATGATTATTTTAAGCAAATAATGTACATAAACTTGAAAAATGTGATCCTTTGTCTAGGGACCTCCTCTGACTTTGGAAAAATCAGATAATGTTCTTCTTGACAGAGGCTACAATATGCCAAAATTAAAGCTATGATGATAAGTCTACATGCATGGAGAATCAAAGGATTCAAATTAGTATTTAATTAATTAAAAATAAAATATGCATCACATGGACTTAAAATTTTTTTCACATTATTCTCCTCTGTTCACCGAGTAAGAGGGTTTTTATTTTATTTTTATGATTTTTCTACACAAAGTTATGGATTTTTGAAATTAAGGACACAAAGTTATGGATTTTTCTACACAAAGTTATGGATTTTTGAAATTAAGGGAGTTTAAATAAATAGAAAAAGCCCTATTTTTCTACTTATCCATGCGGCGCCCCGTCAACCTACGACGGCTCCGGAGCTCCACGCGACACGCTCCTATTTGACGCCGCTGTCTAAGCCAGCAGCCATGCGCCCCGCTGTTTGTGTAAAGAAGCACTATCTGGCTTCATCTTAGCAGTCCATTCAATACACGCTTGATCAAACGACTCCCCGTCATCATCCCCGATAGAGTGATCCTGTGACTGTCCACACTAAAACCCTAAGATCTCAGTCTAGAATCAACTAAATTGCTTTGGGTTTGATCCTATGGAATCTTCAAAGTGAGGCGAACACATCCACACGGTAATCATGAAATTAAGTTAAGCCTAATCAAATGGAGAATCAAAATAGGCTCGGGAGGGAGAGAAGTTTTATACCTTTGCTCTGAGAAGTGAAGCTTCAATCTGAGGGTCTTGGCACGTTCGTTGGGGTCTAAGAAGGCTAGGGATTGAGCCTCTTATTGTTGTGTGAGGCATATATATGATTTCGATTATGGTCGAATTTGGGTGTTGGTCTAGTGCAATGGTAGAGGCTCTGTGAGAGGGTAATTTGATGGGACCTTTGCTTCATTCAATGTTTTGAAGGTGTGGGTAGAGTTAATTCGAGTTTGGTGAAGTGTGGAGGTGTAATGAGTTCTGTCCTGGTTTTGGGCAGGGGTTTAAGCTCAAAATTAAGCTTCTATAGTGGAATTCAGTGGGGAAGGAGGATTGTATTGCACTAAGGGGATCTCAGATAAGCTCTTTAAGAAGTTTAGGAGGCTCTCTCTAAGAAATTTTCAGCACTTGCTCAACGACCATGGAGGTGGCCTTTTATAAAAATGGGGTTATGGTGGCTGTCATGGCAAATTAAGAGGTGTAATGTGGTGCTTAGGAGGAGGGCAGAGGAGCTCTACAATTCAATTTGGCTGAGCTGGCCTCTAGGTTTTATTTGGGTGAAGCACCTTGGGGGTGGCTCTCGGTTTGTCCATTTTCCATCCACTAGGCTGGCCAGCCAGCCCGGGGGAGGTGGCTAGGAGCTCAGGGAACCTAGAGGAATCCCTCCCAACAATTTCAAATGTGCTTTGATTTGGCAAGGATATCTTAAGCATGTGTATTTTTGGGAATAAGATCCCTTAATTTAGGGGAAATTTGGTCCATGGCTTAGTTTAGGTGGTTAGATAAGTTTTGGCTCAGTCTTAGGGGTCAACTAATGGCTAAGGTGGAGTTAATTTGGTTACTTTAGGGTGGTTAGGTCACATTTAGTGCATGGGTCCAAGTGAGTGAAAATGACCAAGTCTTTGGTTTGGTCTAGGCTAGCCATGTCAATTGGCACAAATAAATGTTGCATTTAGTGTGGATGATCATAATGAACAACTTTGGTGAAGGATGGAAGTGGTTTTGAGCTCAATTGAAGGGTTAACTTGAGGGAATTTTGAATCTTAATCAATTTGGTTTGTGTTGGGCTAGGTTTGGGTCTAGGTTGAGCTAGCCATGGGCTAATTCCAAGTTGATTGTTGTAAATGGTCAATAGAGACCCCATGAAGAGTTTTCAACATGAATAGAGTTTTCAACATGAATTGGATGTCAATTTGGGGATGCTAATTTGTGAATTAAGGCAATCAATTAGGTGAAATTTGGGGACTTAGCCAATTTGGGGCTAAATTTGGGAATTTTGGATTTAGGACAAAAATGAAATGAATTTGAGGCTTCATCAAGGCCAATTGATAGTTTATTTTGATGTGTAGGAATGTTATAAATATTTTTCAACATTAATTGGGGCCAATTGACTAGGCTATGGGTCCAATTTGTTGAGATTAGGTCATGCGACCAGGAACCAAGACATCGGGCCAAAATTGTGGTTTAGCTCATAATTGGGTTCAAATTATGGACTAATTGAGCTTGGATTTGGTCTAGATTGGCCATATCTATGGTGAATTTGAATTTATAATTGAAATTGTAGTGAATTGAGACCAGTTGGACAGACATTTGAGGTAATTTGGGGAAAATATGGGCCCTTAAAGGGCAATTTGGGAGTTTTGATCAAAGATGGTTAAATTGGCAAAATTGGGTCATGTGATAGTTGAGAAAAATGAAATTGGGAATATTTGGGAGGTTTTGGGAATTTTTGGGATTTTTTTGGAATTTTTGAAATTTGGGCTAAAGATGGGTATTTTGGTAATTTGGCCAATTTGGGGATTTTGGGTAGTTTGGGCGTTTTCAAAGTGTTTGAAATGATTTTTGAGTCAAGTTGGTTATTATGGCTAGATTTGGAGATTTTGGCCAAATTTGGGGTCCCAAGGGTATCTGGGTAGTTTGGGGAATTTAGGGGCATATCTTAGTAGAGTTGGAATACCGACCACCATAAATAAGCCATGGATCAATGGAAACCCCATTCTGGGTCCTCTATATAGTGGTCTTAGCTAAATCCTCGCCTAGGGCTAATGGGTTTAGGGAACCACCTACATGTGTCTCCTAAAAGTATCAAGGGACCAAAGCCTAGAAGTTCTGGGTTTAGGGTAATAAGTGATTGTGAGTACAAGTGGTTGTAAGTAAGTGCCTTAGCCCTAGACCAACACTCAGGGTCAACCCAAGGTCCAACAGTCCTAAGGGTGCTCATAATAAGTTTCCTCCATAGTGACCCCACCTACTAAGTGCTAGAGGTTAGGACCAATATGTGGAACTTCAAGTTGAGTAGAGAAGAGTTTAAAATTTCTAATAGTGAGGGTTCCTTGTCTAGTTTTCTAAGAATAGTCAATAGGAAAGTCCTATGGCTAGATCTTAGGCTACTAAAGAGGAAAAACTGAACATCAACCAAAAGTGAGGTCAATAGGGACTCACATTTAACTCGAAAGACCCATCGAGGAAAAGAGGTGGTACATTGGAAAGGAAAGCTTTTGGACTCACATCCAACCCAAGAGGCAACGGAAGGGAATAGGATAGAGTCCTATCCCAAGGAAATTTCAATTTGTTACATTGAGAAGAAAATCTCTGGAACTCATATTCAACTCAAGAGATAACCGGGAGGGAATCAAAATTTAGGTGCTGATGCTAGAATGAGAATCGAAAGCCTTACTCCATTTAAGGGGGGCTCATACCAATCTCGGGAATTTGAATTTGCTACATTGAGAAGGAAAGCTCAAGGACTCACACCAAAACCAAAAGGTAGCAGAGGGAATCAAAATTTAGGTTCTGACCCTGGGATGTGAACTGAAATTTAGGTACTAGCCCAGAAATGAGAATTAGAAGCCTTAATCCATTTAAGGTGGCCTCACACTAATCTCAGGAATTTGAATTTGTTACATTGGGAATGAAAGCTCAGTGACTTGCATGTAACACAAGAGGTAGTGGAGGGAATCAAAATTTAGGTACTGAACACAGAATGAGAATCGGATGCCTTACTCCATTTTAAGGGGTCTGATACCGATCTTAGGAATTTGAATATTCTAGACTGGGAAAGAAAGCTCAAGGACTCACATCCAACTCTAAAGGTTGCGGAGGGAATCAGAATTTATGTACTGACCCTGAGATGGGAGCTAGAATTAAGGTACCAGCCATAGAATGAGAATTGAAAGCCTTAATCCATTTAGGGGGGGCCTTACACTGATCCCGAAAGAATGAGAATAGGATGCCTTACTCCATTTATGGGGGTCTCACACCTATTTCAAGAGACGAGAATTAGAATTTTGGTAATGATTTCAAGATGGAGATTAAAATGTTGGTACCAAACCCAGAATGAGAATAATAAGCCTTAACCAATTTAAGATGGTCTCACACCGATCTCAAAAGGATAAGAATAGGTTACCTTACTACATTTGAAGGGGTCTCACACCTGTTTCAAAGGATGGGAATCAGAACTTAAGTACTGATCCCAAGAGGGGAATTGGAATTTAGGGACCAACCCTGGAAGGATGAGAATCAAAAGCTTTAACCCATTTAGGAGGGTCTCACACCGATCTCTAAAGGATGAGAATAGGATGCCTTACACCATTTAAGGGACTCTCACACCTATCTCGAAGGATGGGAATCAAAATTTAGGTATTGATCTCAGGATAGGAATTGAAATTTAGGTACCAACCCAGAAAGATGAGAATCATAAGCCTTAACTCATTTAAGGGGGTCTCACACCGATCTCGAAAAAATAAGAAGAGGATGCCTTACTCCATTTAAGGAGGTCTCACACCTATTTGAAGAGATGGAAATCAGAATTTAGGTATTAATCCCAAGATAAGAATTAAAATTTAGGTACCTGCCCCGGAATGAGAATCGAAAGCCTTAACCCATTTAAAGGGGTCTCACACTGATCTCGAAAGGATGATAATAGGATGTCTTACCCCATTTAAGGGGGTCTCACACCTATCTCAAGAGATGGGAATCAAAATTTAGGCATTGATCCTAGGATAGAAATTGGAATTTAGGTACCAACCCCGGAATGAGAATCAGAAGCCTTAACCCATTTAAGGGGGTCTCATACCAATCTAAACTGGATGAAAATAGGATGCCTTACTCCATTTAAGGGGGTCTCACACCTATCTCATGAGATGGGATTTAGAATTTAGGTACTAATCCCAAGATGAGAATTGGAATTTAGGTACCAACCTTAGAATGAGAATCGGAAGCCTTAACCCATTTAAGGGAGTCTCACACCTATCACGAGAGCATTGTGAGTATGGAGAAAAATTTTGATTGATTAAGGTGGCTCGGGACAAATTTTGAGCGGATTTTGAAGGCTTGAAATGTTTAAAACGCTCCATTGAGTGATTCAATTCATCTAGATACTTTGGAAGGCTCTTTAATGAAAGGACATGTCTCTTGAATGAATGGACATAGCTTTTGGGATTCAAAAGGTGTGACTTTTGGAGAGAATTTGGGAGGGAATTTTGAACTATTTTTGGGAGGAGGCAACCACCAGTTAAAAAGAGAGGGAGTCTATGGTTGTGAGGGAGTGTGGCATGAGAGAGAGAGAGTTTGGTGGTGATGTGAGAGAGAGTGAGGGACTTGGAGATTTTCTTCTAGGGTTGTAAGAGGAGAGGGAAATTGAGAAATTTCTTCTTCATTACATTTCTAAGAGAGAATTGATAGTGCTTGTAAAGAAGGAAAGTGCTTAAAGATAACTTCTAGGGATTTTCTTGGGAAGGAGTGTGAGATAAGTTGTGTATTTTATTGCTTCATTTTGTAAACTTATGTTTTATATATGAAATCGGTGTCTTACTGTTTCTTTCTCATGAATTCTAAGTAGTCTTCTTTATGCTTCTCCCTCTTCTGAGATATGGTTTTGGAAAGAATTAATTTTATTTTATACGGTTTTAAATGCCAATAATTTGAATTTGTGATGATTTGAACTTCGATCTTCATTTACTTTTTGATATGGTCAATTGAAATGTTAGAACGAGAAACCTCAGTGACAGAGAAACATAAGATCCAAAAGGGCTATAATTTCTACAACATAATGAGTCCATGGGTGAGAATGTAGGGTGAGAATGTAATCCATGGGATTGAGTGAAAATAAATAGGGAAATATACTTTGTTGGATGTAGAATTAGAGATTTTAAGGTGACAGATTAAAATCCTCAATTTATTCCAGTTGATTGGAAACTAATGTGAGATGTTAGCCCTCGCGAGGGAGAAGTGGGAGCTCTGGAGTGAGAATTAGTATCCTCCCAACCTAACCTCAGAATTAGGGACCAAAGTCTAGATTAGCCAATGTTCGTTATACACTTGAAAGAGGGTAAAGAAAATGTTTTCTCATATTTGGCAAAATACAATTATATATATATATATATATATATATATATATATATATGTATATATA
>NW_018230821.1:618766-624156 GCF_001263595.1 Phalaenopsis equestris | reverse complement strand
ATATATACATATATATATATATATATATATGATTGTAATTTCTTCACAATCCATATACTCATTGTAATAGAGAAGGATGCTTTCTTAAATTTGAACTCTTCGTCTCAAAAACTTTTTTTGGTTTTTGAAAGTTACTTCTGAAGTTTAGCAATTAATTTAATTAACTTAGTTCTTTTAGTTAACTTAGTTCTTTTAAACTTAGTTCTTTTAACTACATTTTATTTATCATACACTCAATTACTTTAGCTTTGAATTCCATACATAAGTTTTGTAGTTTGAATTTTGTGTTTTACATTATAGCCATAAGAATTTTCAACTCCCCGTGGGATCGATACTTAGAACTCTATTTGAGCTATTTATTACTTGAGCGATATGTATACTTGTGTTATTATTACAGGTTTGGCTATTTAAAGATTTTAAAAGATAAATTTAATTTCACTAAAATTATTTTAATTGGGATTGAATTGCATATTTATTATTAGTGTTGTTGTGTGTGTTTTGTAATATTGAAAAATATTTTTAAAAGCAACACACAACAAACTCCCACATCAACACCCCCCTCCCCCCAATAAGGTAGAGGAAATGCGCTTGGTTTTATGGACCTATAAATCATGATGATTTTCTCCATCTAAGTGATTAGATCCATTTTAATGTCATATTTATATTCTTCAGTATATTATATTATTCTCCGAGTGACATGTTTGATGACAGAAATCTTTTAAGTTCTAGGGTGGAATCCAACCCATCAACACAATAAATCTTCCATCAAGATTATGTAGCTCTGTTTGCATTTTTTTTATTCTCTTAAGATCAATCAATGTCTACATACTTTTCTTCTATTTTAGTTTATTTTATATTCCTATAACCTAATCATTAATCATCATTGTCATGTTTCCTTTTCTTAGTGTTAGGTGAGGAAGCTAACATTATTCTTTCAAATATCTTCTCTCAAGATGTTTTAATTCATATAAACACATATAAGTAGACTAATATCTTAATTGTCAGCATCTCCTTCTATTATTACTTTAATTATTTGGTCATTCTACATTTCCAAAAAAAACACAAATTTTCAAAATAATTTATTTGTAAAGTTTAGCATGTAGAAGACAAACAAAAATTTCATGATCTGAACTTTCATGGGGAAAAATAACATTGTCTATAGTAGCCTTTAAAGCAAAAATTTCTACATGTATTTTTTCATAAAATTTTATCATGATACTATAGTTCATATAGGTCATTATAAACCTGTAAAATCTATGTTGCATCCATCTTAATGAAATGTAAGTGGAACATATAGTTGTATTCATACCATGATACTTGTTTCTATAATAATTTATGTATAACCTCTTAATCCAAATAATAAAAAAAACTTAAATTATTTCTCTTTGTCAGAGCCTCCATCTTCACGAGGTTATCTAGCAATTTTTTACTATTCTCTAATATTTCTATTAAACTTTTCTTAGACGTCAAGTACCTGAAAAGGATTTTAGCTTTATATAACATTTAAATTTTGTATTAATTATTATACAAATTATTAAAACCAAAAAGATTGAAGAAAAAATGAAATATACATTAATATGTATAACCTTTTATTTGGATGAAGTGATTATACTCAGATGGGCACAAAAAATAAGATTGATTGACAACCCAATAAAAAAAAACTTATATGAACATGCGCTGAAAAAATATTATTTTATGTAACTCAATAGAAATGTAACAAATGAATAAGAAGATTATTCATAGTTACATTTAAAATTTCTATTAGAATGTTTGCACATAACCTTTTAAAATAGAAACCAAAAGAATTTATAGTACTTGAATAGAACTTTATATATAAAAAAAAATTTGTAGTACATAACTTTATACAATCCAAAAAAAGAAAAAAAATTACAAGAAGTTCAAACATACACATGCACATAGTTACATGCATCATCAAATTTAAAAAATCTGGCAAATGAAATACTATATATTATAAAGATTATATACTTAACTTTAGGCCTATGAACATTGTTGTGTAAATAAAATATTCGAACTATTTTACTAAATTACCTTTGCATAGTTATCCATGACCCTTAATTTATGTTTTTGAACTATGTACACTACTTTGAATAATAAAAGAAAATACAAGAGGCAGCCATGAACATCATTGACTATTAATTTAGAGTAATATGCAAAATGTTGTACAACACAAATAGAGATGAATTTGTCAAAAAATACGTGTACATTTTCCAAGAACTTACATATCATTTTTAACATTTTCAATGCATAACCATATGTTTGTATAGAAAAATGAATCATATTTTACCATACCATGTCATTAAAAACTAAAGAAACTTATTAAATCTCAGAATTGATAACATCACATGGGTATCTTTTTATAATGATACTTCAATGTTCAAAATTAAGAATGACGAAAGATACCCATAATATAAGAAGCAAAAGCCTTTAGTATGAGGATTGGGCTGCTGAGCTAAGTAGTAATGAGAGCAAAAGCTGTTCCAAGGTTGAATTCCCTTAGGCAAGGAATTTGACGTAGAGCAAGGAACATCCTGTTATAAATTGTAGTAAGTGAAGGGGAGGATAAACATAATGATATTAGTCTTCTTCATCATCACCATCTCTTGCACTTGTAGCCCAACATAAATAAATAAATAATTGTGTTTATATATGGAATGACACCTAGCTCCGATATAATCAGGTACCTAATAAACATGTTCTTATTCTTATTCTTATTCTTAATCTTATTCATTGCTATGCTAGGGTTAACCTAATATTAGGTAAGTTCTGGTCATACCCTTCCACCATTCCAGCTAGTAATTGTCCACGCGTATAATAAAGTTCAGATTCTGCTCCTAAAAGTGCTACAGTCATGTGATAAAGTGTCATTAAACTGATTCAATAACTTGAATGCCAAAGACTCCTCAATGGCTTCGTGGCTTGGAGAATGCATTAAACTCTTGCACCAAGTAGTTGAATATACAGATGTAAGATTTAAATCTAATGAGGAAATTTCAAATCCTTTTACTTTTCTGATGTGAAGATTTTAAAAACTCGTGAGTTTAAATTAATAAACAAAAATTGTTAAAATTTATCTTTTCACTGTTTTGTAAAATGTAATAAGAATTTCATATTAGTTTTATACTCCCCAAGTTATCCTAGACCTCAAATTTTGGGATTTTTTATTTATTTGAATAATACAAAAAATCAAATTTATACATCAACTTATTTTCGTGCTGGCAAAAGATTGAAATAGTTACATGTGCTTCGCTCAAAGAATCATTTTGGTAAATGATTTTTGGTCAGTAAGATTAAAAAGTCGGAGCGATACCCCGGGCCGCGGGGTCTCACCGACGACCGGCTTTTCCCCTAGATTCACGGCAGCCGAGAGTAGAATGCCGTGCCAAACGATACTAAATTGGGGCCTCCCGCCGCACCGCGCAGAAAAAGTTGCAACAAACGAACCCTATCTGAAAATACAACCTAAAAAAATGCTTACTCAACTGAATTATGATTATTTATGCATGCGTTGATATTTGATTCCTTAAAACATAAATTTCCATTCCTTATCTATTTTGAAGTTATCAGCTAATTCATGTGAACCTTTTTTAGCCGAGCGAAAGTTTTAAGGCTGTTTGTTGAGCAATGATGAGTTTTGCTGGCATTAAGAAACAAGTACAATACGTCACAAAGGTTGACAGCATCAACTCATAGTTTAACAGAGTCCGCATGGAGATCAAATTATCATGTTTGCAAAAATTAAAATTAAAGATATAAAAAAGCTGGGATAAAACACAAATAATTATTCCATAAAAATGTCTTGTACATATTTTCTCGATCATATTATTTTTTGCAGAGTATTTAATGTTCTACGTTGAAAACAACATGCCAAGAAGTCGCCTAAATGAATAGAGTTGGCTGGAATTCTAGTTGGAATAAATTAACCAAACTAAAACATCAAGTATTGGAGCTAAAAGATAGTCACTTTTAATGCTAACCGTTCAGTTCAAAATTTCATGAATCATGCTATTACGATTTTTGTCTTTTGAATTTTAATTAAAACAAGTATTTGTATTTCCCAAACAATTAGAGCGTGCGTAGATTAGTGCAACCCAACAAGTAAATCCTGTTAAAATATATATACTAAACTTTTAAACTGTCCTTATAATTTCAGGGCCTTTCTATAGCTTTTATTTAGAAACGACAGAAATTCTTTATAAAATATATTGATGGTTAAAGATCACAACCACAACCATGGAAATGAAACTACTCAAGATTTGCTAAAGTCTCAGGGGATATAAGGTATTTTCAACCACAACCATGGAAATGTATCCATTCTTTACGGTTCATGTTGGTATCAAAGATTGCTTGTAAAAATGTTCAATGAATGCTTAGTCCGAAGGAATATAAAAAATTGCAATAAAATTGATGCGTGCTGGAAAATTTACGGCGGTAGAGTAATGAATTATCATCTTAGCGTTGCACGAGTATTCAACATACACTCAGATGAAAGAAAATCAACCTATGATGACACCAAAATTTTTACGTGGAAACCCCGTAAAGGAAAAAAACCACGGGGTCTGACCCAATTATAAAAATTCACTATAAGTTTATGATTATAGAGGCCCCTTGTCCCACAGACGGGAAATGGTTACTATATTTTCCAATGTACAACATCGCCTAATGGCGTCTAGCCGCCTGACCTCAAAGCTATCGGTCTGAAGCTGGGTGATCATATCCATGGGCCCCACAAACCATATATATGTGCTGACTAAAATACCCCCAATGTGCCCTCAAAGTTTACGGGCACATGTGTAATTGTACGATCATCCATTTTTATAACTAGGTGACCATTTCATAAATAAAATGGGGCAACATACTATTCATTGCTGTGCTATTACTCTTTCTCTCCCTCTCTCTCGATCTTTCTCGTCTAGCGCTCTATTCCATAGACGTGTCTCCCGACAGACTTGGATTTTATAGACCATGATAAAGGTAAGAAGATGTTGAGTGAGACAAGTGACCTAAAAATATTATTAAAATGTATTAATAGCTAATTTATTCTTCATATTCTTTACACAAGTTAAGTTTATTTTAGAGATAAAATTTCATTGGTGAATATTTACCAAAGGAATATATCTTGAGATTTTCATACCTATTTTACACTAATTTTGATGATATTACACTTTAAAGAAAGATATTTTTGATGTTTTGTTACAGGTATGTTGAATTATGGTCATTGAAGCAAAAAGATGCAAAAAGAAGCAAATTTGGAGCAAAAAAGACCAAAATATGAAGATTTGATCTCGGGCTCCGACGACGAGCTCGACGGCGCCGATGGCAAGCTCGACGGCGTCAACGACGGGTTTTTCACGAGGGTCCAGAATTAAATG
>NW_018230821.1:617636-618729 GCF_001263595.1 Phalaenopsis equestris | reverse complement strand
ATCGAGGCCGCCGACGGCGAAACGGCGAACACGTCGGTTCTCTTAACAGATGCATTGAATGTGGACGATTTTTGAAGGGACGCTTGGGAAACTCTTGAAAACTCTTCTACAACTTTAAAAGAAACAATTTGGAGGTCGAAAGGGTCTACGAGTGTCTACGTGTGTCCACGAGGGTCCACGAGGGTCTACGTGTGTCCACGTGTGTTCATTAGAGTGTAGAGAGTGTAATTTAGGGTTAGTATTGTGAGGAATTCTTGGAAGCGATTCAGAGGAACTTCGAGGAGTTACTTGGGGAGGAATTCGAGATAAGTTGTATTTACTTATTGTAGTTTGTAGGACTTTGCTTTTATATATGAAATCCAAGTTTTGTTGTATCTTCTCCATGAGTTCTGAGTAGTTTTCTCTGTCTTTCTCCTTGTCTTGAGATTTTGTGAAATGGTGATTTGGATTGGTTGTGCCATGAGAATGTTAAAGAAGCTGTGATGATCTTTTCACTTCAATCTTAATTTACTTTCAATCTGGCCAATTGATTTGTTAAAATATGTTCATTTTTACAACAAAAGTGAATATTACATCCAAGATTTAGGGAGGTCAAAGTCCTTGAAAGTTGGGTGTAAATAAATTGGGAAATAAAATATATCGGGCTTAGAATTGGAGATTTTAGAGTGACAGACTAAAATCCTCAATTCGGTCCTATCGTTTGGGTGTTGAAGTGTAGATGTTAGGCCTCAGACGAGGGGAACATCGGAGCTCCGAAGTGAGAGCCGATATCCTCCCAGCCTAGTCGTAGATTCAGTAACCAAGCATAAGATTAGTCAATGTTCTTTATGCCTAGTCCAAAGGGTAAAGAATATGTATGCTCCTATTTGACATAATACAATTTGAACTGATTCAATTTATCCATTCACTTAAATTTTTCGACAAGGAGAAGGATGTTTTTCTTATATATTGAACTTCACATTATAAACTATATTAGTAGAATTAGTTAATTAAGAGTTTATTAAAATTACATTTTTATTTCAATTGCCTATTAGTGACAAATATGTAATTTGAACTATATTGTTGTGATTAAGTATTGATTTTTTAAATCTTA
>NW_018230821.1:617295-617611 GCF_001263595.1 Phalaenopsis equestris | reverse complement strand
GCACTGGGATCTATTAGAACTTGGGGAGAACTTTCACATAAATTTCTATCCAAATATTTCCCTCCATCCAAAAACCTTCATCCAAAATTGCTAAACTTAGAAATGACATAACATCGTTCTGTCAGATTGATGGAGAGTCAATAATGAAGCTCGGGAGAGATTTAAAGATCTTCTTAGGAAGTGCCCCACATCATTCATTACCAGATTGGTTGATAATTCAAACTTTTTATAATGAATTAGTGGGATCTCTTAGATCAGATTAGTGTGTTGCGGCTGGTGGTTCTTTAATGTCAAAACCTTTTGATGAGGCTTATTC
>NW_018230821.1:616379-617153 GCF_001263595.1 Phalaenopsis equestris | reverse complement strand
CAATATCTATGTTAGCTTCGCAGATTGCTGCAATATCAAAGAAATTAGATCATTATGGAATGAATTATTCTCCAACACCTACTATGATGGAAGAGAAGTCTTCTGGACAATTTCTGGATGTTCAACCTTCTTATGAGACTTTAAATACTATTAACAATAGACCCAACAATCCTTATTCAAACTATTATAACCCAGGTTGGAAGAGTCATCCTAACTTTAATTGGAATAACAATTCTTCTACAAATCAAAAATGGGCAAAAAACCTAGTAAACCAACTAGGAAATTCATCCAATCAAGGAAATTAAACTATAGACCTTCTTATCCCCCAGGATTTAACAGTAATATTCAAATTAAAGAGAAGAAGTTTGGAAGAGCTGATACTGAACATGGGTCAACAATTGCAGAATCAAGGAAATCAATTACAAATTCAAGGAAACCAGTTACAAAATCAAGGTGCTGCTATCAAGAATATTGAAAACCAATTGGGGCATATCACTACTGCGCTTAGTAACCGAACATTAGAAACTTTTCCTAGTACTGTGGAACTAAATCTTAAACATCAAGAAAAAGAACAGATAAAAGCGATAAAATTATGAAGTGGAAAAGAATTGGAAACAAGAGTGCAGAAAGAAACAGAAACTAAATAAGAGAAATTGGATACAAAAAAAGAAAAAGATCATGAATACCCAGATTTAGAATATCCACTTACATCAATGAAAATTATTGTGGAGAAACCTCCACCGCCGTTTCCTCATAGATTGAAACAATACAAAA
>NW_018230821.1:613973-616117 GCF_001263595.1 Phalaenopsis equestris | reverse complement strand
TGTAACTCTTCAGTTAGCGGATCGTTCAGTTACTTATCCTAAGGGAGTTATAGAAGATGTGTTAGTAAAATTTGATAAATTTATCTTTCATGTGGATTTTATTGTTTTAGATATGAAGGAAGATAAAGAAATACCTATAATTTTA
Source organism: Phalaenopsis equestris (assembly GCF_001263595.1). NCBI lineage: Eukaryota > Viridiplantae > Streptophyta > Magnoliopsida > Asparagales > Orchidaceae > Phalaenopsis > Phalaenopsis equestris. Next base: position 615,972 of record NW_018230821.1, on the reverse strand, counting down.
GGGAGACATTTTTTAGCTACTGGAAAAACTATGATAGATATTCAAAAGGGAGAATTAACTATGAGAGTTAACAATCAAGAAGTGACTTTTAACATTGCAAAATCTATGAATTACCCTAATGTTGAAAGAGATAATAAATGTTTTCACATGGAAATTAGTAAACATCTATTGAACGAGCATTTTAAAGAATATTTTGAAGAGAAAAAGATTTTGAAGACCAAAATGAAGTTATTTTGGATGAAATAGAAGATGAAGAATTAAATTATGTTTAGGAAAGATTTGAAATGCTGGATATTATAGGAAATGCTGATAAGAATCTATTTTTGTCAATTATAAAACCACCTGAACTTGAGTCGAAAATATTGCCTAACCACTTGAAGTATGTGTTTTTGGAAAACTCATCTACATTACTTGTTATTATATCTTCAGAGTTGAATGATTTACAAGAGCAAAGACTTTTGGATACATTAAAAAGATATAAGAAAGCTTTTGGTTGGACCTTAGCTGATATTAAAGGAATAAATCCTTCGATATGTATGCATAGAATTATACTGGATGAACAATATAAACCAAGAGTTGATCTATAAAGGAGATTAAACCCAATGATGAAAGAAGTGGTCAAGAAGGAAATTTTGAAATGGTTGGACACTGAATTATATATCCTATTTTAGACAGTGCTTGGGTAAGTCTAATTCATTGTATTCCTAAGAAAGGAGGGGTGACTGCTAAAGCACAAGAGATTAATGAATTAATATCTATCAGAGAAGTTACTGGGTGGCATATTTGCATTGATTATAGAAAATTAAATACCGCCACTAGGAAGGATCACTTCCTTTTACCATTTTTAGACCAAATAGTGGATAAACTTGCTGAGCACAAATATTTTTATTTATTAGATAGATATAGCGGCTACCATCAAATTCATATTGCTCATGAGGATCAAGAAAAGACAACATTTACTAGTTCTTTTGGAACTTTTGCTTTTCCAAGAATGCCTTTCGGATTATGTAATTCACCTGCAACATTCTAGAGATGTATGATGTCTATATTTTGTAAGTTAATTGATGATGAAATAGAAGTGTTTATGGATGATTTCTCTGTATTTGGAACATCATTTGATGCATGTTTAAATTATCTTGAAAAAGTTTTGGAGTTATGCGAAAGAACTAATTTAGTTATAAATTGGGAGAAATGTCAATTTATGGTTGCAGGAGAAATTGTGTTAGGGCATAAAATTTCAGAAAATGGTATGGAAGTAGACCCTGCAAAAATTCAAGTTATATCTAAATTAGAACTTCCTACTAATGTAAGAGGGGTTAGAAGTTTTCTTGGACATGTTGGTTTTTACAGGCGTTATATTAAAGATTTTTCAAAAGTTATCAAACCTCTATGCCAACTTTTAAAAAAGGACAAGAAATTTGAGTTTACTGAAGACTGTTTAAATGCCTTTGAGTTATTAAAAGAAAAGCTGATCACATACCCTCTAATAGTTTCACCTAACTGGAAGTCACCTAACTGGGTTTCACCTAACTGGAAGAAACCATTCGAACTGATGTGCGATGCTAGTGATTATGCTATTGGAGCTGTTCTTGGACAAAGGTATGATAATATTTTTAAAGTTATATACTACTCTAGGAAAACACTTAACGATGCTCAAATTAACTACACTGTTACTGAAAAAGAGTTACTGCTATTGTGTATGCATTTGACATATTTAGATGTTATTTAATTGGGACTAAATGTGTTGTGTACAGTGATCACTCTACTATTAAATATCTGATGCAAAAGAAGGATGACAAACCAAGGTTAATTAGATGGATACTTTTGATGCAAGAATTTGATTTTATGGTTATTGATAGAAAGGGAACTGATAATCAAATTGCTAATCATTTGTCGAGATTAGAATATTATGAATTATCTGACACCGATAATGAAATTACAGACAGTTTTCCTGATGAACAACTTTATAATATTAATGAGTGAAAAATACCATGGTATG
>NW_018230821.1:613388-613711 GCF_001263595.1 Phalaenopsis equestris | reverse complement strand
CTTTAGAGATGTTTACAGATACATAAAAACTTGTGATCGATGCCAACGAGTAGGCAATATATCTAGAAGAAATGAAATGCCTCTGAATTTCATGTTAGAAGTTGAGATCTTTGATGTTTGGGAATTAGATTTCATGGGAGCATTTATTCCTTTTTCTGGGAACTTAAACATATTAATTGTGGTAGAATACGTTTCAAAGGGGATTGAAGCACAAGCTTTACCTCGTTGTGACGCTAAAAGTGTTTCAAGATTTTAAATGAAAAACATTTTCACTAGATACGGAATGCTGAGAGTGATTATCACTGACGGAGGATCCCATTTTA
>NW_018230821.1:550440-613378 GCF_001263595.1 Phalaenopsis equestris | reverse complement strand
AAAAGTTTAATGTTATTCATAGAATCTCTACTTCCTATCACCCTCAGACCAGTGGGTTCGCTGAAGTTTCTAATAGAGAGATTAACCAAATACTGGAGAAGACTATAAATCCTAATAGAGTAGATTGGTCTACTAGACTGGATACTGTATTATGGGCTTACAGGACTGCTTATAAAACTCATATTGGAATGACTCCTTACAGGCTGATTTTTGGAAAGACTTGTCACTTATAAGTAGAATTGGAGCATAAAGCATATTGGGCAATTAAAGAATTCAGTTATAATTTGAAAGATGATGGTGAGAAGAGATTGTTACAAATGAATGAATTGAAAGAATTAAGAAATGAATCTTATGATAACGACATAATTTATAAGGAGAAACTAAAGTTATGGCATGGTCAAAAGATTAACGAGAAGAACTTTGAACCAGGACAAGAAGATTTGCTTTACAGTACAAGGCTGAAATTATTCACTGGCAAATTGAAGTCTCGTTTGTTAGGACCCTTTATTGTGACTCGAGTTTGTACTTACGGAGCTATTAAAATTGAAGATCAAAAGACTGAGAAAAGATTTAAAGTAAATGGACACAGATTAAAAACTTATTTTGAGGGTAAAAAACTAAATTTTAAAGAGGTTTTAATGGTCAGTCAACCTGAATAATATCTGAATAGGTCGGACTGACCATGTTAAACCAAGCGCTTTATGGGAGGCAACCCATAGTTATCTTTATTTTTATTGCGATTATAGTGTTTTTGTTTGAAATTATCGTTCTTTTGTGGTCGTATTGAACTCTATTACACATATTTACCCTTGAATCATCATAAAAATTGGATCCATTGAGAAAATTGGTACGCATTCAGACCTGAGCGAAACTGTGAAATTTTTGCTTGGGCACCGACGGCGGGCTCGACGCCGCCAACGGCGGGTTTTTTCCGAGAGTCCAAAAAATTAATTCTCAAGGCTTGCCAACGGCGCCATTGACGCCATTGACGGCGAGAACTGCGAGATAGCGGTTTTCGGAGTTTTAAATGTCAGTTTTTGGCAATTTTAGGTGAGATTTTCTCCCTATAAACTTCCAAACTCGGTTCTTAAATTCATATTACCCAAAAACAAATTGAAACTCCACCATATTTATCCTTATGGCTTCCAGGATCTTAATTGTTGATTGTTTTGGTGTTGTTTCTTGATTTTGAGTGTTCAACCGGAGAAAGTTTGTTAGTTGTGAGGCGCAACGAATCTTCAACAAAGTGTTGACAAAGAAGAGATTAATCAAAGAAAGAGGATTTGTTAATCAATTCATGAAACAATCCTTCGACAGTAATTGAAGAGATGATTGTGCGATGATGATGGGAAGTGTTGTGCTACACTACTGGCGCCGTAGTCGTTCTTGTGGTGAAGGAGTTTTATGCTAATTTGCATGGAATCAACCAGGGAGTCGTCTATGTACGAGGCAGATGGATAATTTTTACTCCTACATGGATTAATGAGTTATATATGATCGAGAATGTTCCTGTCTGCCATTATTCAAACTTCATCCCGACAACAAAGCTGATGAATAAGATCTACCAATGTTTGACGGGCAAGACTGAAGACTGGGAAATGAGAGAAAAAGGGTATGTAAATTTCTCTGCTACACTTCTAAACCCCGTTTCTAAACATTATCACTTCTTCATTTCTGAAAAACTGCTATTGATGCGAATCAACTTATGGGCTTGGACATCTTTCAACATTCTTCTTACTCTGCAGTCAATTCCATGTTTCTTATGAGAATTGATTGTACTTCTACCTTGGAAGCCTTTGGAGCCAACCCAAAAGTTCCCAGCCAATGAAGATGAGAATGATATGACTATTATTATGGATCAATCGTCTCAAGATTCACTTCCTATTTAGCCTCTAGTTTCGGACAAGACACTAGTGATTCTGCATAGAATCAAGAAAGTGGAGAAAGATGTACAAAATGTTATGAATGCAATTAACAATATCTCTGATTTTTTTGATCATCTAGACTGGAGAATGTAAGAGCATTTTGATCACTCTAGACATATCAAAAGAATTTTGATATGATTGATGAGAAAGATAGAAATGATAGAAGAGGACTGTACTGAAGAATTCTCATACCGACCCTTCTATAACCTCTTCGTTCATGTTCAATCGATGGGCGATATGAGAGGAGAAACAAGCACTGAATCGGAGGAGTAGTAGATTTACTTTACTACTTATATGTCTATGTGTGTGATTTGATTTCAACTTATATGTTTGTTTTACTTTTGAATTTTGCTTTTAGATCTCAGTATAGTTGAGATTGAGCATAGAATGTTTGTTTTCAGTGTTTATAGTGTTGTGGCTTGGACTGCAACGCTGAATTGATGTATTAAGTATGAGAAAATACCAAACTTATGTGTGTCGTGTAACGTGTATTGTAACCCTTGGATTATATATATATAATTGTGATGTTTTGTTTTGTGAATGTTTATTTGTGTTTGTACATCATTTAATCACTTAAAACTTATGTCTAGAAGGATTGAACGGATGTCGACGAGGCTTGAAATTGATCAAAATTGCAAAAATATGGAAATTAAACCAATTTTGAAAATCTCGCCGACGACGCCATCGATGTCGCCGACGGTGGATTTTTCCCGAGACTTATGCTACTTAATTCAATAGAGCTCGTCGACGGCACTGACGACCCCGCCGACGGTGAGATCCCGAAAAACATCTTTTAACCACAATTTTGACCAGTCAACCGCCACTATTCATCATCCCCTTCCTCTAAAAATAAAAAATTTCGACCTAGGGCTTGAAAGATCTTGGATTTGGGGCAATTTCAAGTTTTTTTTGAGCAATTTCAAGGATGTTAGACACCGAATTTTATCATCTCTTGGTAAGAGCCTCACTCCAACCAATAAAGATTTAATTTTCACCTTAAATTTCTTCCACATTGAGGAGATCCGAAAAAATTGAGAATATGGAGAAATAATATGGAGAAATGAATATGGAGAAATTATTTGGAAGAAATTCATGGAACTTAGTTTTGAACTCTTAGAGTCACACTAGGAAGCCATTATTTGAGTATTTGAAGTGTATTTTGGAATTTTTTTTATAATTTTGATTTGATTGAAATGGCTCCGTGACAAAAGAGGCGACTCGAGTTTGACGAGTCTTGCTTCATCAATGCGAAGGCTCAGTCGAGATTTACTTCAATATTTTAAGGGAAGAAATGTATACAAGATCATATTTTTGAGAGTCCGAGAGGGGAAGTTGAACGAGTTATTACCGAACGGAGGTGGGAAAATTTGTGTTATACCACCAATAAGGCTGCTGTGAATGTTGTGAAAAAAATATATGCTAATGTGTTCTATTCTGAGGACGGAACCATTTGAGTAAGAGGGTTTTCTGTTGAGTTTAGTGCCGCCTGCATTAACTCATTTTATGAAGTCCCAGACTCCTATATCTGCAATTATGAAACCTTCAATACAATGGAAGGCCCGCTCAACGATGCCATTAACTTTCTCACTAATTAGAAAGGGACATGGAAGATAAAGCAGCGAGAACGGGTAAATTTTTATGCTTCCATGTTGAATGCCACATCTTAAGCGTGACACTATTTTATTTCCTCTACTCTGTTACCTACCTATCACCATAGTGAGGTAATAAGAGATAGAGCTATTCTGAATTTCTTTATTCAGAACAATCAGACTATAAATGTGGGGAGAATTATTTATTAGAATATTTTGACCACGGTAAGGAGTGAATCAAGTGGAGGTCTTGAACATCCTGGCTTCATTTATTCACTTTGCCAACTTTCTGGAGTTGAAGCTGGAGATGATGAAGAATGGGTTTACCCTATGAAACCCATTAGTAAAGCTAATTTAAAGACGTATGAATCCCATGAAGGATGGAGATCTGGGAGTAGGAGTAAAGAACCTTCTACTAGTAGAGATATCCCCTCTACTAGTTATGACCTTCCTTCCTCTAGTTCCCTACCCTTCATGATTTAATGAATGAGTTAACCCTGCAGTGGAAGAGTACAGAGAAAATAAATGAAAGAATTGGGGGATTAGAACATAGACATGATTATGATAGTGAGTACCTACAGAGGCATTCTGACTTCGAGATATTTTACTATGAAGCTCACGCCCGACACTACAGAGGTGAGCCTGATGTTACCTTTCCTGATTGCCCCTGTTATACTCAGTATCAGCCGAACCCACCTGCTGACCAGGGAGACGAGGATATAGTATGGGATTTCGATATATGATAATGATTGATGTACTTTTGTTTTGTGATTTTGTGATAGAGATATATGTATGTTTGTTTGTACTTTCATTTTATTCTATATTTTATTTTTTGTTTGTAGTTAGATAATTTTTAATGACTGTTATAAATGTTTAGTGTTGTAGTTTGAAATTTGCATGTGTAGTTATAATAGACTTTGATTAGTACTCTGTAAAATTGTAATGTAATGTGATTTTTTTTTGCATTGTGATGTATTTGTAATTGTTTTTATTTAGTATTGTGATGTGTTTGTAAAATATTGTATTTATATAATGTTTAGTTTTGTAATTATTTCAAAATTTCTTTACCCAGCAAATTCTCTACTGATTTATATGTATAGAAAGCTCCTAATATTACAGACCAGTTAAAGTAAAAATTATAAGAAGGAATTGCAGAATGATGAAAATGCCTAAAGTACCGAGGTATGATTTATATTTAAAATTTTTTCTTTCCACTTGTATCATTCCATATTGAAAAATTTAAGTTTGGAGGAGAGAAGAAAAATATTAACAATTATATGTTCTCAATTTAAATATTTTCAAAAATTATTAATATGATTTTTTTTAGTGAATTTAATTTAGATAACTGTATTTTGTAGATATTTAAATATTATGATAGATTTAAAAGAATATTTTTGTAAGCAAAATTAATTTTGTAGATTAAGATATTTAGTATAAGAGAATAAAATTATAGTTAATTATTTAAAGTAAAGAAAACTATATAGGGAAAGAAAAGTGAAGTTCAAAATTATTAAAGGCTATTCAGATATAGTAATCTTCACTTAAAAAAGAAAAAGAAAGGATTGATAACAATCCCTGAAAAGAAAAGAAAAATATATAAGATTGAAGGCAAACCAAATGAAAAAAATATATAAGTGAGGAGAAGCTTGAGGAGATGCCTAATCAAAAATTGGCTTCACTTGGACCTACCTAAAGGGAAAACCTAAATACATTCATAAACTTATATTTATGGAATAACATCTTTTACTAGTAATGTTCTCATGAAGTTCCTATCATTTAAATATTTTAAGTGGCTTGATATTACAACATATAGTCATTCTTGAAATGAATAGAAAACTAGAACTCTTAAACTTGATGACTAGATAGTCTTGTACCTACAAAGTTAATTTAATTACTTGAAATTTTTCTAAAAATCTAACTATGGTATTTACTTAAATCAAACTTATAGTATTTCTGAATAAAAACTTTACCAAAGTATATCATAACTTCTATGTGGTACTAAAATTACTTAAGGACAAGTAATAGTTAAGTTTGGGGGATTTTGACCAAAGGAAAGTTTGGGGGATTTTGACATGAAGTGGCAAAGGAGTGACCAAAGGAAAATATATTGATATTTTCATACCTATTTTACACTCATTTTGGATGATATTGCACTTTAAAGAAAGGTATTTTTGATGTTTTGTTGCAGGTATGCTGAATTATGGTCATTGGAGCAAAAATATGCAAAAAGGAGCGAATTTGGAGCAAAAAGGACCAAAATATGAAGATTTGATTTTGGGCATCGACGGTGAGCTCGACGGCGCCGACGGCAGGTTTTTCTCAAGAGTGCAGAATTAAATATTCTAGAAGGCCGCCGACGGCGAGCACGTCGGTTCTCTCAACACATGCATTCATTGAATGTGGACGATTTTTATTTTAAAGGGACGCTTGGACAACTCTTGAAAACTCTTCTACAACTTTAAAAGAAACAATTTGGAGGCCGAAAGGGTCTATGAGTGTCCACGTGTGTCCACGAGGGTCCAGGAGGGTCTACATGTGTCCACGTGTGTCCATTAGAGTGTAGAGAGTGTAATTTTAGGTTAGTAATGTGATGAATTTTTCGAGAGATTGTAAGAGTGGAAGGGAAGTGAGAGATTTCTTTCTCCTTATCTCTTTGAAGGAGAATTCTATGTGCTGTAAAGAAAGGAAGAGATTCAGAGGAACTTCGAGGAGTTTGCTTGGGGAGGAATTAGAGATAAGTTGTATTAACTTATTGAAGTTTGTATTACTTTGCTTTTATATATAAATTTCAAGTTTTGTCATATCTTCTCCATGAGTTTTGAGTAGTTTTCTCTTTCTCCCTCCTTGTCTTGAGGTTTTTTGAAATGGTGATTTGAATTGGTTGAGCCATGAAAATGTTAAAGAATGTTAAAGAAGTTAATGTTAAAGAAGTTATTATGATCTTTTCACTTCAATCTTAATTTACTTTCAATCTGACCAATTGATTTGTTAAAATATGTTAAGTTTTACAACTAAAGTGAAGATTACATCTAACATTTAGAGAGGTCAAAGTCCTTGAAACTTGGGTGCAAATAAATATGGAAATAAAAATTATCTGGCGTAGAATTGGAAATTTTAGAGTGACAGACTAAACTCCTCAATTCGGTCCTATCGTTTGGGTGCTGAAGTGTAGATGTTAGCCCTCAGGTGAGGGGAATGTGGGAGCTCCGAAGTGAGAGCCAGTATCCTCCCAGCCTAGCCGTAGATTTTGTAACCAGGCATAGAATTAGTCAATGTTCTTTATGCCTAGTTTAAAGGGTAAAGAATAGGTATGTTCCTATTTCACACAATACAATTTGAACTGATTCAATTTATCCATTCACTTAAATTTCTTAAAAAGAAGAAGGATGCTTTCTTATTTATTGAACTTCACATTAGAAACTATATTAGTAGAATTAGTTAATTAAGAGTTTATTAAATATACATTTTTATTTCAATTGCATATTAGTGACAAATATGCAATTTAAACTATATTGTTGTGATTAAGTATTGATTTTTAAAATCTTAGTTCGTAGCCTCTAATATTACTCTCTGTGGGATCGATATCTAGGACACCATTAGAGCCCGGTATTACTTGAGTGATACGTATACTTGTGTTGATAAGTGTGACTTTGCAATTATTGAATATTTTATACACATCTTTATCAAATCTATAACCGTTGTCAAGTTTTTGGCGCCGTTGCCGGGGATTTAAATCTTCTAGCAGCAGTATCAAATTCTTGTATTTTTAAGTATATATAAAGTCACTGTCAAGTTTTTGGCGCCGTTGCGAGGTTTTAAATCTTCTAGCAGTAATATCAAATTCTTTTATTTTTAAGCATATATAAAGTTGCTGTGAAATATTCAAGGGACTTCAGATAATTTTTTAGATAACTCTACAGCGCTATCTCTACAACACCTTTTTGTTATAAGATGTAAACACGAGTTAAAATAGTGAGAGCTTAAGGCTTTAGTGTCGTATTTTTTAGGGTCGGAGCGCTGGATGAATGACACTGTAATGTTGATATATGACACCATAGTTCCATTTATGCTTAAATTTAACAAGAAACCCAAGAAGTAACTGTTACAATGTTATCTGAGAAGCATTGTGATCGAATTTAAAATTATTTATTTTATTATGCACATTTTATACCCATTTTTTAGGATATTTTGATTTAATGAAAGGTAATTTATGTGTTTTTTGTTACAAGTGCAAGAAAAAGAGTTTAAGAGTAAAAAGAAATAAAAATATAGAAAAAAGGAGCAAAATGGACCAAACCAAGAAAAATTGCTGAAATCAGCCAAATTGTGGTCTAGGAGCCAAATTCTGACGCCTAGGCACCAGATTAAGATCATGCCTGGCGCCTAGGCGTGACAATTTTGTTGTTTAGGCACCACAATCGGTTTCTATAAGATGCGTTGAATGAGGCCAAATTTTGAAAAGATGTTTGAAGCAACCCTTGGTGATTTTTGAATATATATATATATATATAGATTAATTATATGCGTCTAGGGAGAGTACAAAAAATATAAGTAAGAAAAAAAATAGCTTAGAAATTCTATCTACCACAAATGTTTATCAGAAACATCTAAAATTATTAATTACAATAGAAAATATTTAGCAGAAAGTAAATCTAAACAAAACATGTCACAATGAAATTGACAAAACAAAATACTAACTAACATAACAAGTATGAGCATAGGAATATAAAAATATTCTTCAAGTCTTATATAAAGTTGTAACACAAAAAAAAACATATATACAAACACAAACATTAATACATAAATGAATTCTTCCTCCATCTCATATCACCTTTATTTCTAACTTCTAATATTCTAATGGAATCAATTCATTGATTAATTTGGTTATTTTTAAAAGATTTTATCGATTCTGATTCCATGACAATGATTATCCCGGATTTGTTATCTCACGAGCTCCAACTTTAGGCATCACCTTATCCCATTAAGTATGCACCTCAAACAATTATAAAGTATAGTGGAAGATCATTCTCAGGTTATTCTTCAACTGGTTTATGAAACCAAATTAAAGAAAATAATATCAGATAAAGGAAGTAACAAATTTTAGATGGACATGTTCGATGTCCACACTCATAATGTATCTAGCTAATCTTCAAGTCTAGTTTAGATCTTAGTTATAATATACTTGTTAATCCACTATTACTAGAGAACAAACAAAGTGCAGTCATAACATACACACTAAACCATCTTCAATACAACCAGTATGTTCATAATGTTCTTTCAATCTCAAATCCAGATGATCCAACATTTCAGAAATATTTTCAATTGCATGCATTAGATTCTGCACCTTATTTTCTATCTTCTTGATCTTCTTCAAATGTGCATTCAAATTGAAGTAAGCCTGAATAGGTGATGAATTATGGGATTCTTGATCCATCAGTACATTCATATCATTTTCATCCCTCATTCTAATAAAACTGCAATAGACTTCTAGATCCATCGGCTTCCAATAAAGAAGCATTTTTTCCAAACTTTCATAAGGTACTTACGATTTACTACACAGTAGGAAAACAGTAGATGGATGTCCAAGCCCAGTTGCAGACCCATTCACAATCAAACTGATATACCAAAATAATATACTATTTTAAGCACATATTTTATGCTTATTTTTGGTGATATTTTACTTTAAAGAAGAGTATTTTCATGCTTTTATTGCAGGTATATCATTCTTAGGCATTTGGAGCAAAAATGACAAATAGGATGAAATTTGGAACCAAAACAGCAAATTTAGGGTTTCTGGCGCATGATGCGCCATTTAACAGAGAATTAGAGCATGATGTACGAGAGATGATTCTTTGCAAATTAAGACGATTCACAACAAATTTTGCGTGAATTTTCAAAGGGACATTTGTTCTACACACCTATTGGTGTAATTCAATGCATCTTCACACTTTGAAAGATTTTTTATAAAGGGATATGTCTCTTGGACCAAATGACACATTTTTAGAATTCAAAGGAGTTGACTTTTGGAGGGAATTTTTAATTTTTTTCAAAGGAGGCATCCCAAAAATAAAGAGAAGACTTCATAGATTTGGAGAGAGAAGAGAAAGGGAGAGAGAGAAAGTTGGCGTGAGAGGCAAGAGGAGAGAAGAGGAGATTTTCTTCTAGGGTCTTAAGAGGTGAGGGAAGGTGAGAGATTTCTTCTTCATTACACTTCTAAGAGAAAATTGAGTGAGATTGTAAAGAGAGAAAAGCTTGGAGAGGACTTATAGGGATTTTCTTGGGAAGGATTGTGAGATAAGTTGTGTCTTTTATTTCTTTTATTTTATAAACTTATTTTTATATATGAAATCCGTGTTTTGTTGTATCCTTCTCATGAATTCAGATTAGTTTTCTTTATCCTTCTCCCTACTTTGAGATAAGGTTTTGTGAATAATTGATTTTATTTTCTAAGGTTTTAAATTTTAATAATTTGTGATGATTTGTGATGATTTGAACTTGATTTTATTTTCTAAGGTTTTAAATTTTAATAATTTGTGATGATTTGAACCCGATCTTCATTTACTTTTCAATCTGATCAATTGAAATGTTAAAACTTGTTGAGAGACATGTTCTGAAAAGGGATATGATTTCTACAACATAGAGAGAATCACATTTGATTTCATGGGAGAGTATGTCATCCATGGGATTGGGTGCAAATACATAGGAAAATATACTTTGTTGGATGTAGAATTGGAGATTTTAAGGTGTCAGATTAAAATCCTTAATTTGGTCCAGTTGATTGAAAATTGATGCCAAATTGTTTGCCCTCAGCTGAGGGAGTAGTGGGAGCTCAGGAGTGGCAATCGGTATCCTCCAAGGCTAACCACGGAATTAGGGATCAAACTCTGGATTAGTCAATGTACTTTATAACATTCAAAAGAGGGTAAAGAATATGATTGCTACTATTTGGCACAAAATAATTTTTATATATATTTTCAAATGATTTCAATCTCATCACAAACCATATAGTCATTGTAAAGGAGAGGAATGCTTTCTTAAATTTGAACTTTCTATCAAAACAAAAACTTTGTCTAGTTTTCGTAATTTTACTTTTGAAGGTTAGTTCTTAGTTAATTTTACTTTGTCTATGTTTTTCAACTGAATTTTATATAGTATTTACCTTAGTAGTTAATATTTGAACATCACACTTTACTTTTAATTTTATATTTTGAAAATATAAAATAATTTCAAAAACTTACTTCAAGGATTTTCCAAATTCTTTGTGGGATTGATATCTAGGACTCCATTAGAGCCATTTATTACTTCAGCAATACGTATACTTGCATTGATTTTATCGGGGATTTAGGAGTTTTAAAAAGAGTTTTAAAAGATATACTATTTTTATAAAAGGTATTTTAGTTGGAGTTATATTACACATTTATTATATATCTGTCGTGTGTAATTTTATAATATTGAAAAATATTTGCAAAATTTATACACTAAATCTATCCCCCGCATCAAGTTTTTGGCATCATTTCCATGGAAGTAATGGAAAGTAGTATTAGTAAGTATTTTTTTATTTTAAAAATAAAAAAAAGTGTTTGTAGTTTAGTCTTGAACAGTTTCTTATTTAAGTGTGTTTGCTTGTTTTTAATTACTTGCTTTGTTTGTTAATGTGTAGTGTAAGATTTGAAAATTTAGTACTTTATGATTCTGAATTAGAGAAAATTGTTAGAATAATTTGAAACAAAAAAAAGAGAAAGATCAATTTAGCAAAATGGCTTGCAATTTAAACAATGTAGGAAAAGAAAATAAACATCATCAGAGACCTTTAAGAGATTATGTTAACCCTATAGCTGTAGTTGCCAATGCATTTGAGCTTAAACCTGCTATTGTCCAAATGATACAAAATAATCAGTTTGGAGGAGCAATAATCAGTTTGGAGGAGGATCCTAATTTACACCTTGCTAGTTTTCTAGAAAGGTGTGCTACATTTAAATATGATGGAGTTTTGAATGATGATGTCAGGCTTAGACTTTCTCCTTTTTCACTAAGGGATAAAGCTAAGATGTGGTTAAAATCATTAGCACCTGGATCTATCAGAACATGGGAAGATTTATCACAAAAATTCTTATCACAATATTTCCCACCTTAAAAAACTACTAAGCTCAGAAATGATATCACATCTTTTTGACAGTTTGAAGGGGAATCAATTTATGAAGCCTGAGAAAGATTTAAAGATCTCTCTAGAAAGTGTCCACACCATGCATTGCCAAATTGGATAATAATTCAAACATTTTAAAATGAGTTCGTTGGATCTCTTAGATCGATAACTGATGATACCGTTGTCAGATCATTAATGTCAAAACCATTCGATGAAGCATACTCATTAATTGAAGAGATGGCTACTAATAATTTTTAATGGCTCTATGAAAGGGTAAATCCAAAAAGAGTAGCTAGTATATAAGATTCTGATGTAATATCTATGTTAGTGTCGGCTATTTTTTCTTTCAAAAATAAGATTTTAAAATTTAGAATTTAATATAATATATATAATGTAATTATATATATATATATTAAAAATGACGAGACCGGGTAGACCTTATATATCTAATAGTTTAAATAGTTGAGCACAATACCATAAATGATATATCATCTCGAAGGATGAACGTATCACTTATTAGTAGGCTTAATTATCTAAACTTAAACGTTTATGACTCTATTTTGGTCTGCAAAATTTATAGCTGACAAATTTCCCTATCTAATACACAGATTAGATAGAGTTTAGATTAATCTGGGTTCTTAATTCCCTCTAAAGGCAAGCCCCTATAGTTAATTACATATTAGACAACCGAAGTCACCTAAGAAAACTCTCGATAATGATCAGAGGCTTTGTCTTCAAGAATTCAACGTTCAAGTTTCCACAATTGTTCATTGAAACAGTCAAATGGGATAGGTTCAAATAGGAACATTTATTTCCGGAATCCAAAGGAGCGAAAAGTAAGAGATGTCGAAGATACTTAAGAATATTCACTGACATCTCAAACTAACCTGTGGTTTTGCTTTACGTCTTTGAAAGGGAAATTATGCGCTATTTCAATCCTGTAAATTATTTAGATATTCGGGACTTTTGTGTGCATGTCATATGCAAATAGCCTAAGAAAATATGAGGATTTATGTAGTGCTAGATGACAACCTCAGAAGCCTAAAAAGTTGAAGACTTATATCGTACGATATGAAATCGTAGAAAGTCCTAAAAGATAGTGTGAGGATTTACGTCGTGCAAGACGAACTGCCTCGATGTCCTATAGGTATGTTATTTAAATCTATCAAAATCCAGTTGAAGCTTCTTTTGCTGTCTCTCTATTGTCACCTCAACCGCCATTCGAAGATGAGTTATCATCTGCTCCAGATTTGTTGTCTCGATTGCTACCCGGGGATGAATCACCAATTGACAATGTCTTTGTCTCGTCCCAAGAGGAAGGGAGGAAGAAGAGAGAAAACTATACCTCAAAAGGCCTGTCCTAGGGGATTGTATAAACATACTAGGAGAATTTATATTTAAAAGGTTGAATGTAGGTGAATGTCTATAGTACATTATAGTAAAAGAAAGAAACAAATGTGTAGTGACCTACTTTAATAGGAAAATACTGAAGGAAAATTATCGGAATGAAGCAACATAAAGAAAGGAAAGACTATGCAATAAAAAAAAGTGTACAGTAAAGGAAGAAAACTGAAACAACTAAGTGTACCTGATTAAGTCTGATGACGCAAAATATTTGCAAATGATAAAAGAAAGGTTAATTGATAAGCATATGAAAATATAAAGTGGAATATTAGCTTTCAATTTGGGTTTAGGCTCAGACTAGAAATTTTTTTCTCTTTTATCTCGATCCCACAGGAAACTAGTATATAAAAGTCAACCTATCAATATCAACTAGAGGTCACCAATGAATCACCCCTATAATCAGGAAGCCCTAGACCCTATCTTTTAAAGGATGGGTAAATAGAGTAGTATTTGAACTCCTCAAAGTGTGGTGCACCTATACGTGAAATGTAGTATCTGAACTCATCAAAGTGTAGTGCACCTATACGTGAAATGTAGTATCTGAACTCATGCACCTATACTGCACCTATACGTGAAATGTAGTATCTGTCATGCAAGGCGTAGTGTGTGGAATTCGTTGTATAATATCTGAGGTGCATTATGATATTCATGGTGTAGTGTATGAACTGTCTAGTGAGTATGTGTGTGTAGTATCTATTTCTTGTGCAAGTGTAATATCAATGTAAAACTCGTAGTATCTGTTCTTTCCTAAGTGTAGCATCTGTGCAAGGACTTGTAGTATTTGTTCTTTTTTAAATACTAATTCCCAGTCCTTTTGAAAGGGGTTAGAGCTGTTGATGATTTAGGGGTGAAAGGGCATCACACTAATTGAGTATTGATTTTATGTTTCAACTATAAATAAAGCTGTCAAATAGTTCTTTGCATCATCGCCTGTTACCCATCGTCTCAAACTAATAGGCCACCTCGATATTTCATATGCTCATCTAACTAAGATTTATATATCTCATATCAAGAAAATGAGAAGAGTAATCATTTAAGCATTTATATAGCATCCACCTTCCACCTTAGGCTCAAATTCTAAATTTGTACATGTGATTATTGCATACTCTCTTAAATTTTCTAAGGGGAGACAAAGATTATAGCATTTAAAATTAACTCTCAAAGTTAAAAGATGATTTTCAACATATCCTTGAACAAAGGGCAGCAAAAGGAACAAAATTTGGGTCTCAAATGTATATTTCAAATCATACAAAAAATGAATTCCAGTAGGTATTTGAACAAGGGGGCAGCAAGAAGTATCAAAACCAAGTCCCAAGTTTATTTTTTGAGCCATAAAAGTAAATTACAGCAGGTATTTGAACAAGGGATAGCAAAAAAATATCAAAATCGAGCTCCATATGCAGTTTCAGACCATATAAATGAATTCCAGCAGGTATTTGAACAAGGGGAAGCAAAGAAGGCATAAATCGAGCCCCTACATTCATTTCCCAAGCCGTAAAATGATCTCCAAGATGTATTCAAATAATGGAAAGCAAAGAGGGTAAAAGCCGAGCAGCATAGAGGCTAAATTGAGCCCAGCACAAGGAGCAAAGTAGAGCCAACATAGGTGCAAACCGAGCCCAGCACAGGGGCAAAACCGAGTCTAGCAAAAGGGAGCAAAAATAGAGAAACATTCCAGGTAAATTGAACTCATCAAATGAATCAGAACAAAGTCATAAATAATCAGATTTTATAAAGCCTTAGACTTCAAAATTTCTTGCACCCCTGCATATGTTTTAAGCAAGAATTGATAACAAGAAACAGATAAGTGTAACGAATCTCTAAAGCCAAATATTTCTTAGTATTGAAATGAATTCCAGTACTTACTTAATTCGAAAATAACGTTAATAAATGAGTTCAACATTTCATTTTCAACATGTATTCTAATAAGGGGCAGCAAGAGAAGCAAGAAACAAATTCCAAATGTATCTCCAAATCATTAAAATGTTTCCAATGTCGGAGTTCAAATAAATAGAATTACAGGAAATATAATTGAATCTTCACATAAGAGCTAAATCAAATCCAAAAAATGGCCAAAAGGAATAGGCCATTACCAAGCTAAAATCGAGCCACCAGATGGCTATCCAGATCATTAAATTTTTTTCCAATATTGAAGTTCAAATAAAGAGAGCTATGGGAAACATAATTGAGCCTTCAAGACTAGATGAACTCATAATTCTTTATAATGAAATATAGAATCAGCCGAGAAGTTCAAAAAAAAACTTCCAAGATCGGACGAAACCGAATGCCCAACTAAGAAGCTCAATACAAAATTTTGCATGGATCGCATAAACTCAAGAATCTCCATGTTAAAGCAATGCAATGAGAAAATAGTAGTCAAGAGTACTCAAAACCAGCAAACATAACCTCAGCATGAGTAACATGCAAGAAATGGATCTTCCAAGTAATTGCTGAAGTATCAAAATAATAATAATATATGATAGCAATTCATTGTCATAAATCCAGAACTTAACAACTATGGAATTACGGCAAAATTAATCTCAAGCAAAAAAAACTCAAATCATTCAGTTAAAAAAAAACCTTTAACTCTTTTCCAAAGGGAATATTTATTACCGAAGGAAGGAGAACTGTCTATCGATGAGGCTTGCACATTTGGGCGGGAAAAAAATTGGTGAGAAAAGGGTTACTGACAAAGCAACTGGCGATAAAATTTGGTTAAGACCGGCGAGGAAAGGGATGACCGGAGAACCGGGAGGAACTCTGAGATCCGGGAAGCGAGGAGGAGGAAAAGGTCCGGTTAGGGCAAGAAAGGCTTCGGGAGGAGGAAGGGGAGGAACGCGGAGAAAAATTATAGGTTATATTTAGTTTTCTTTTTTTTTTTCTTTTTAAAACAAACAAGCTCTTTTTTTTCAAAAAAAAATTATTTTATATATATTTAAAATAAAAAAATAAATTTTGTGCAAGTGCGGCACCCAAACAAAAATATGTGTCATTCCTAGCTAAAATTGATGTTCCGGATGCGACGACACGATCCATTTTGTCATCCGAGATCATCCGGACAAATTCGTTGATGATCGCATCAAATTAACTTTGATTGGCGTGCGACACGTCAAATGAAATATTTTGATCAGATCGGAGCCGTTTAATGAGTAAGATGAAAATATTGCCTGGTCCTCACATAAGCAACAACCAAAGTTAAATACAACGCTTGTAGTGGCGAGTCAAACATCGTACGCACCTCAGCGTCCACCAATGTCTGTCAAATTTTTATAGAAGCTCAATTTGAGCTTCAATATATCGGCCTTTCGATCGACTCAATCAACTTTTGAGGATTTGAAATCGTCCATATGAAACTGCAAGGAGCAAGGAAATGGCTTGAATTTTTAAGGGGTGTGGGTTCCAGTCTAGTCCTCTAAGAGAGTCAAAATAGAGAAATCTTAAGGCTAGATCCGAAGATATCTAAAGAATAGAAGTCCTCAAAATGAGGTCAACGAATGAACCCCCAATAGGTGTGGTGTGCTGCACAAGCACGACACGCTCATTGGCATTGACCGAAATGGTCAACCCGATTCCTCAAGAATGTCCAAGTAACCATACTTGGGACAAATCGAATGTCAAGTTTGAATTGAGGTGGAGTAGGATTTTTGCTGGGGATTGGCGAGCATATCTTGAAATCACTGTCATGGATTTGAATTTTCAAATTGCTTTTGAAATATGTGCAAAGGGAAGATTCAAAATTTGACAATAATATCAAAGAATGTGTGGAAGAAGAATCAAGATTAAATCTTATCCCAAAGGATGTAGAGAAATAAGTGAAGTAGGAAGCCTATATAAACTCGGAATACCACTGAGGAAGTTATATCCGAGCTAAGATGCAACAGGAGAATATATGTCAGCTACATTGGGGAGAAAAGCACTGTGACTCACATCCAACCCAAGGGGTAGCAAAAAATGTTGGTCATGCTAGGAAGGAAAGCACTGGGACTTGCATCCAACCTTAATGGTGACAAGAAAGAGAAAAAAAATGTCTGCTATAATGGAGAGGAAAGCAATGAGACTCACATCAAACCCAAGGGGTAGCGAAAAGATCAGATTGAGAAGGAAAGCACGGGGACTCATATATAACTCAAGAGCTGATCGAGGGGAATCAAAATTTAGGTACTGACCCCGAAATGAGAATTGAAATTTGAGTATCAATATCGAAAAGAGAATCCAAATTTAGGTTCCGACCTCAAAGAGAGGGATTTAGAATTTAGGTACTGACCCCGAAATGAGAGTTGAAATTTAGGTATCAACCTCAAAAATATCAACCTCAAAAAGAGAATAGGTATCAACCTCAAAAAGAGAATCAGAATTTAGGTACAGACCTCGAAGGGAGGGAATCACAATTTAGGTATTGACCTCGAAATGAGAGTTGAAATTTGGGTATCAACCTCGAAAAGAGAATCAGAATTTAGGTACCGACCCCGAAGGGAGGGAATCAGAATTTAGGTACTGACCCCAAAATGAGAGTTGAAATTTAGGTATTAACCTTGAAAAGAGAATCAGAATTTAGGTACCGACCTCGAAGGGAGGGAATCAGAATTTAGGTACTAACCCCAAAATGAGAGTTAAAATTTGGGTATCAACCTTGAAAAGAGAATCAGAATTTAGGTACCGACCTCGAAGGGAGGGAATCAGAATTTAGGTACTAACCCCAAAATGAGAGTTAAAATTTGGGTATCAACCTTGAAAAGAGAATCAGAATTTAGGTACCGACCTTGAATGGAGGGAATCAAAATTTAGGTACTGACCCTAAAATGAGAGTTGAAATTTAGGTATCAACCTCGAGAAGAGAATTGAAATTTAGGTACCGACCTCGAAGGGAGGGAATTAGAATTTAGGTACTGACCTCAAAATGAGAGTTAAAATTTAGGTATCAACCTAGAAAAGAGAATCAAAATTTCTATACCGACCTCGAAGGGAGGGAATCAGAATTTAGGTACTGACCCTGGAATGAGAGTTGAAATTTATGTATCAACCTCGAAAAGAGAATCAAAATTTAGGTACCGACCTCGAAGGGAGGGAATCAGAATTTAGCTACTCACCCCAGAATGAGAGTTGAAATTTAGGTATCAACCTTGAAAAGAGAATCAGAATTTAGGTACCGACCTCGAAGGGAGGGAATCAGAATTTAGGTACTGACTCCGAAATGAGAGTTGCAATTTGGGTATCAACCTCGAAAAGAGAATCAAAATTTAGGTACCGACTCAAAGAGAGGGAATCAGAATTTAGGTACTGACCCTAAAATGAGAGTGTAGGAAGAATGTCAAAATGTGTGAAGTTTTGTAAAATTGTGAAAGAAAAAATCAAACCCAAGGGAATGTAGAAACAATCAATTTATGACTAAAGAGGATAATAAAGAAAAAGTTTCTTTTGAATTTTCATGATGATTATTATTTTTATTATTATTTTTTTAAATTCAATGATATGGAATTTTGCAGTTGTTACTAATTCTCCAATTTTCATCAGTAATATAATTGATCCAGGAGCTCTTTCCTCATTCTGGTTAAAGCCTCTTAACATCATCCTATCAGCAGTCAATTGTCTTGCATCTATGTCCTAATAGACCAAAGTTCGTAAACTCATTATATTAATGGATGCCCCTGGATCCACTAATACTCTGGAGAGCATGAAGTTACCGATGTTGACAGAAATATACAACAGACGATTATGATCAACGGTCCCAAGTAGCAAATCATCATTTGTGAATGTTATTTTTGCTTGTTCTCTTAATGAACAAACCTCATCCGAGGAAGTACTAGCAAGTTGAGCTAAATAGATTTCTAGATCTAGGAAAGCTTTTATTAAGGCCTCCCTCATTTCCTTTGATAGGATTAGAGCATCATAAATACTCAACTTAGCAGGTAATTTTCTAAGATGGGCTAATACATTATAGTTCACCTTTATGCTTGTTTCCTCATCTCCCTTTTGGATAGGTCTTTCATCGATCGGTGGGACTAGATTATCCTGAATAACTGCTTGTTTCATAACATGCTTTGGACCCATTCTCGGAGGAAATACTTTCTCACTTCTCAAAATTATTTCTATCACTTCTTATGAATCATGAATTGACTTTGGAACTACCTCCACATGAGCTGGAGTAAATGATTCTTCTAGGATTCCTTCCAAATCTGAAGACTCTAACTCTATCACAATCGGCGATCCGTGAAATATAAAGACGAGCGCATCATCTTCTGAATCATAGTTATCACCATCAACATTTTCTCCTGGCTCACCTTCACGTGTTAGAACTTTGTACGATTTGAGAATCATTAGAAAGATTAAGATTAATATCAGGATTAGGTGAGTCATCCTCAATTATACCATCAACAAAAACAGTCAAAACGTAGCCAAAGTCGAATTTGATAGTATTATGTGCCCTTGGTGGAGTAAAGAAGAAATCATACAAAGTTAGTGGTTTGAGAGATTTCTCTCCCAAATCTATAGTAACTAATCTTGGACGATCGAGTTTCATTTCACATTTCAACTTTTCAATGGTTTTTTCAATCTTCTACAAATTTTCTTCCACCGTAATCGACAATACTGACTTAACAGGTTTTTGATCTTGAATCGCAGCTTGTACTGAAGTATTCTGAATTTGATTCAGCATTTTCTTTGAATAATTTGTCCAAACTCTATTCCACCCATCTTCGACTGTGTAAGGATCGATCGGAACAATAGGATCAACCGAAACTGTATTGATCGAACCTTGTCCAGGTTCTTTCATATACTCTTTTGGGATTGTTATGTTCCTGTTCCTGAGACTGTATTCCAAATAATTATTAAAAGAAAAGCAATTCTCCAAAGTATGTTCAATCATTCTATGATATGGACAATATAATGGGTGTTCTTTCTTATCAACCTCATCGGGCTTCTTTGGTTCTGGCAAGATAAATCCCGGTTTCTTCATTAAATTGCAAAACATTTTACCAACTGTTTTGTCTTTAAAAGGATATATTCTGTTCAAACATTCTGTCAGGGTTAGAATTGATCTATTATTTGTCTGATAAGACCTTCGCTGGGATGAGTGTGTATGGTATTGCTGAAGAGGCTGATGGCTTTATTGTGGTTGTTCAACTTTTATCTCCAATGGTTGCTTACCCTTATCAATAGTTGCAACAGTCACAGAATTTTTCTATTTTTCAAATTTCTCAATAAAACCAAGTTGTTTAGCTTCCTCTTAAAAACTCCTGACTTTGCTGAGTAATTTTTCAAATGTTTTAATCGTGAACCCCTTGAGGAGAAAAGCAACTGGCGCGTGAATACTTTTTAACAGGATTTCAATCACATGTTGTTCTTGAAGTTGTGGTTCGCATTTCATGCGTAAATTCCTCCAGCGCAGAATGTAATCCACTAGAGTTTCATCTATTTTTTTTTCTGAATCACTAAATCACCGACAGTAATATGGTGTCGAGCCCCAACAAATCATTTAATGAAAAGATCTTCTAATTCTGCGAACGTTTTGGCAGAACTATTTGGCAATTCTGCATACCAATCGAATGTCAATCCTGACAGGCTACTGACAAACTGTCGGAAAAGTAGAGCATCATTTCCCCCTGCATTGCAACAACTGGCGCAAAAATGTGCCACATGCTATCAAGGGTTTCCTGTTCCATCAAAATTTTTAAACAGAGGTGGTACAAAACCCTTGGGATATTTCACGGCATCAAATTCTTCAGGATATGGTAGACCCCTTAGAATTGATGCACCACCTTTAGACTGTATCAAGGTTTTTTTCACCTGCTATTCTATCATACTTTAATGTCCTTCTCTGGTATCAAATTTTGGACTTGATCTTTCTAACACTATTCTTCTTTATTAACTGAAGTGGATTTCTTTTTATTATCATCGATTTGTACAACATCCGGTTGGTTTACCTCAACAAGTACTATTTTTGGAGACTGTGGCTGACTTTGTAAAGTCATAATAGCAGCCATCATTTCTTCCATTTTTGCTTTCATGTACTCCATTTGCTCATTTTTTTACTAAACAATCTTTTTCAATATTTCCAAAGCACTCTCCTCTCCTGGTGCCCCTCGTAAGGATGAAGATGCTCGGGTTTCCACCACATTTATCTCAGTGAAATCCTCATCCATATAATCAGTCAAATCCTCTTATTCATCCAATTCATCTTCTCTTCCCTTAGAAATCTGTTTAATATCCTTTTTGAGCTTTTCCAACTTTATTTCAATTGGGTCTTTTTATACACCTTAAGATCAGTCTGTGACAAATGACTAAAAACATTTTCAACGGCGATTGCAGTGGGCAACACATCACATGGGGAATTTTCCTCAGAATTTTCTATCATGGGTTCCTTCATATGTGTTGGTTCAATGACCTTAGGTCGCCACACCATCTTCTCAGATACAAATATCTCAGGATCAAGTGACTTGTTAGTGATATCCATATGCTCAGAACCGGTGGGCCCCCTAGTACCTGAACCAGATACATCTACAGGTAATCTTTTACTATTCTTTGACCGTTCTAACCATGGTAAGGGCTTATCCTGTACCCTAGGTACACTTATTCTTGGCCCAAGATGATATTTAATGTATTTTGGTCCCCTAAAATTTAGTGAAAGAACGGTGGTTGGAGTGACAGCGATAAAAATGGGAGGAACACGGGCTACCAAACGTTGTCTGACGGGAATCCTGAGCGGTAGTGGCAGAGGTGAAACTTAGAGGACGATCATCTGAACAGACTTTCCGAGAGGTTTGCAGAAGCAAACCTTCTCCTCTTCTCTCAAATTTCCTTATAGGTTATGAAACGAACTTATCATCCTTCAGTACAGTATCTGTCTCCTCATCTGGTCATCTGGGGTGACACAGCACATCCCATCCTATTGAGGATTTCATCAATGGAACATCTTTCTTTCTTTGTCATCTTCTCAAAGACCATACGAACTCGTGTTAATGGTATGAATCCTTTAGTCTTAACTTGGTTATTGTGACGATAGAATCGAGATGGTGTAGCAGCGATCTTCTGGACATCCTCTTCTTCAAGAGCAGTAGACAGTGGATGAAACCTGCTCCCTCTTAAGAGAGGGGAGGTCTCAGGTAATCCAATTTCTTCATCTTCATCCAACGAAATCAAGGCAACAACCTCGACAGCTTTCATTTTCTTTATCTTAGCTGTTCTCCAGTTCTTGTTCCTTCTCTGAGTCCAGGTCAGAGGTGCAGACCTCAAACTAGACCCTATTTCAAACACAAAAAGCGTTGTCAAAAATGTTGAACCCTCCACAACGACAGGCTCATCATCTACCTAAATCTCCTTCCCTTTAAGTTGAGCAGGGAAGGTGACAAGTGCAGTGACTAGAGAGGTGGGGGTAGTAACAGTTGTTTCCAAGGTGTCCTTGACAATTTTAGCGATCTTTGCAATAGTAATAATGTTCTTCTCCATTGATACTCTTTTCAACAATGGGAATTCATGTGTCGACTTCAGGTTGAATTCCATTATGGGTTCCACCATTTTAGGAGTTTTGTTTCTCAGTTTCTCTTTATCAGTATAACGACAGTAATGTCTCCAAACTTAATGGTAATATTGTCAAACCCTTGCTCGAAGCGAATGACGGCTCTAGACGGCTCTATCAGGTAGCTCCTTCTTATTTACGGCCAAGTCCATTCCAGTGTCAAAGGAGAATATCAACTTTGGTGTGGCCATTTTCTCTAATTTCAAATTTACCAGAAATTAGACTCTCGATGTTTGCGACCATGGTTGCAACAATTTAAGATGACTATGTTGAATTAAACAAATTCATTTAAATGGGTGTCTCTTTCGGGACTTATCCAAAAAAATCTCTTTATATATATATATAATATATATATATATATATATATATACACACATCTTAGGCTTTACTTATTGCTTTTAAATAATGAAATCAAAATGTCATAAATAAAGGAAAGAGTAGGATGTGTAGGACATGTGTTCGTGATTTAAAGATAAAGCTTCTCGTATCAAATTCACTCGTATGAATCGTCTTCTAACATATCACACCTATTGGGAGTCCCTTCTATTTGAAATTTAAAGATTTCGGAACCTTTCTGTTTATGGGTGATTCCTTTCTGGAACCTTTCTGTTTATGGGTGATTAAACAGTGGCTCCAAAATCAAGGGAGTTGACTATACTTACTCAAGGAAGAAATGAGTGAAGTACATCAACGAAAGAATAATAGTCTGACCCATTAAAGATATGGATACACTATCGATGTATGA
The DNA here is from genome assembly GCF_001263595.1 of Phalaenopsis equestris. Lineage (NCBI taxonomy): Eukaryota > Viridiplantae > Streptophyta > Magnoliopsida > Asparagales > Orchidaceae > Phalaenopsis > Phalaenopsis equestris. The sequence continues at coordinate 590,061 of NW_018230821.1, read as the reverse complement.
AGATAAAACTTTGAAATCAAAATGGAGAGAGGAATCAGTCCCCAGCGGAGTTGCCAGAAATTGTCGGCTATTTTTTCTTTTGAAAATAAGATTTTAAAATTTCGAATTTAATATAATATATATAATGTAATTTTAATTTTATGAAAATGATATATATATATATATATTTGAAAATGATGAGATCGAGTAGACCTCATATATCTAATAGTTTAAATAGCTGAGCATAATACCATAAATGATATATCATCTTGAAGGATGGACATATCACTTATTAGTAGGCTTAACTATCTAAAATTAAAAGTTTAAGACTCTATTTTGGTTTGCAAAATTTATAGCCGACAAATTCCCCTATCTAATACACAGATTAGATAGGGTTTAGATTATTCTGGGTTCTTAATTCCTTATAGAGGTAAGCCCCTATAGTTAATTTCATCTCAGATAACCAAAGTCACCTAAGAAAACTCTCGATAATGATTAGAGGGATAATCTTCAAGAATTCAACGTTCAAGTTTCTATGATTAGAGGTTTTGTCTTCAAGAATTCAACGTTCAAGTTTCTATGATTGTTCAAAGGAAATGTCAAATGGGATAGGTTCAAATAGGAACAGTTATTTCCGGAATCCAAAGGAACGAAAAGTAAGAGATGCAAAGATACTGAAGAATATTCAGTGACATCTCCAACTAACCTATGATTTGGCTTTACCTCTTCTAAAGGGAAATTATGTGATATTTCAGTCCTGTAAATTATTTAGATATTCGAGACTTGTGTCTGCATGTCATATGAAAATAACCTGAGAAAATATGAGGATTTATGTAGTGCCAGACGACAACCTCGGAAGCCTAAAAAGTTTAGGACATATATCGTATGATATGAAATCATAGAAAGTCCTAAAGGATAGTGTGAGGATTTATGTTGCGCAAGACGAACTACCCCGACGTCCTATAGGTATGTTATTTAAATCTATCAAAATCCAGTTGAAGCTTCTTCTGCTGTCTTTCTGTTGTCACCTCGATCGCCATCCTAAGATGATTTATCATCTGCTCCAGATTTGTTGTCTTGATTGCTGTCCAGGGATGAATCACTAATTGACAATGCGTCGTCTCGTCCCGAGAAGAAGGGAGAAAGAAGAGAGAAAACTATACCTTGAAAGGTTTATCCTAGGGGATTGTATAAACATACTAGGAGAACTTATATTTAAAAGTTTGAATGTATGTGAATGTCTATAGTAATATATAGTACAAGAAAGAAACAACTGTGTAGTGACGTACTGTAACAGGAAAAGTGAAGGAAAATTATGGAAATGAAGCAACATAAATAAAGGAAAGACTATGCAATAAAACAAAGTGTATAGTAAAGGAACAAAACTGAAACAAACCTGATTAAGTCTGGCGATGCTACACAACATATTACAATTGCATGATATAAAGGGGTTAGACAAATATTTGCAAATGATAAAAGAAATGTTAAGTGATAAGCATATGAAAATTTAAAGTGGAATACTAGCTTTCAATTTTGGTTTAGGCTCAGGCTAGACCTCTTTTTCTCTTTTATCTCGATCCCACATGCAACTAGTATATCGAAGTCGACCTATCAATATCAACTAGAGATCACCAACAAATCACCCCTATAATCAGGCAGCCCTATACCCTATCATTTAAAGGATGTATGAACGGAGTAGTGTCTGAACTCCTCAAAGTGTGGTGCACCTATACAAAAATGTAGTATTTGAACTCATCAAAGTGTAGTGCACCTATACGTGAAATGTAGTATCTGTCGTGCAAGGCGTAGTGTGTGGCATTCATTGTATAATATCTAAGGTACATTATGCTATTCGTGGTGTAGTGTATGAACTGTATAGTGAGTATGTGAGTGTAGTATCTATTTCTTGTGCAAGTGTGATATCTATGTAAAACCTGTAGTATTTGTTCTTTCCTAAGTGTAGCATCTGTGCAAGGACTTGTAGTATTTGTTCTTTTCTAAATACCAATTCTCAGGCCTTTTGAAAGGGGTTAGAGCTGTTGATGATTTAGGGGTGAAAGGGCATCACACTAATTGAGTATTGATTTTATATTTCAGCTATAAACAAAGCTGTCAAATGGTTCTTTTCATCATCGCCTGTTACCCCTCGTCTCAAACTAATAGGCCACCTCAATATTTCATATGCTCATCGAATGAAGTTTTATATATCTCATATCAAGAAAATGAGAAGAGTAATAATTTAAGCATTTATATAGCATCCACCTTCCACCTTAGGCTCAAATTGTAAACCTGTACATGTGATTATTGCATACTCTCTTAAATTTTCTAAGGGGAAACAAAGATTATAGCATTTAAAATTAACCCTCAAAGTTAAAAGATGATTTTCAACATATCCTCGAACAAAGGGCAGCAAAAGAAATAAAATTTGGGTCTTAAATGTATATTTCAGATTATAGAAAAAATGAATTCCAGTTGGTATTTGAACAAGGGGGCAGTAAGAAGTATCAAAATAGAGTCCCAAGAATATTTTTCGAGCCATAAAAGTAAATTCTAGCAGGTATTTGAACAAGGTACAGTAGAAAAATATCAAAACCGAGCTTCATATACATTTTCAAACCATATAAATGAATTCCAGCAGGTATTTGAACAAGGGAAAGCAAAGAAGGCATAAATCGAACCCTCACATGCATTTTCCAAGTCGTAAAATGATCTTCAACATGTATTCAAATAATGGAAAGCAAAGAGAGTAAAAACCGAGCAGCATAGAGTCTAAATTGGGCCAGCACAAGGGGTAAAACCGAGCCAACACAGGGGCAAACCGAGCCCAGCACAATGGCAAAACTGAGCCGGCACAAGGGTAAACCGAGCCCAACAGATAGGCAAGACCAAGTCTAGAAAAAGGGAGCAAAAATAGAGAAACATTCTAGGTTAATGGAACTCATCAAATGAGTCAAAACAAAGCCATAAACAATCAAATTTCATAAAGCCTTAGACTTCAAAAACTCTTGCACCCCTGCATATGTTTTAAACAAGAATTGATAACAGGAAATAAATAAGTGTAACGAATCTCTAAAGCCAAATATTTCTCAGTGTTGAAATGAATTCTAGCACTTACTTAATTTAAAAATAACAATAATAAAAGAGTTCAGCATTTCATTTTCAACATGTATTCTAATAAGGGGCAGCAAGAGAAGCAAGAAAGAAACTCCAAATGTATTTCCAAATATTAAAATGTTCTCAATGCCGGAGTTCAAATAATGGGAATTAAAAAAAATATAATTGAATCTCCACATAAGAGCTAAATCAAATCCAGCAAATGGCTAAAGGGAATAGGCCATTACCAAGCTAAAACCGAGCTACCAGATGACTATCCAGATCTTTAAATTTTTTTCAAATATTGAAGTTCAAATAAAGAGAGCTATGGGAAACATAATTGAACCTTCAAAACTAGATGAACTCATAAATCTTTATAATGAAATATAGAATCAGCCGAGAAGTTCAAAACAAAACTTTCAAGATAGGACAAAATCGAATGCTCAACTAAGAAGTTCAATAAAAAATTTTCCGTGGATTGCATAAACTCAAGAATCTCCATGTTAAAGCAATGCAATGAGAAAATAGTGGTCAAGAGTACTAAAAATCATCAAACATAACCTCAGCATGAGTATCACGCAAGAAATGGCTCTTCCAAGTAATTGCTCAAGTATCAAAATAACAATAATATATGATAGCAATTCATTGTCATAAATCCATGACTTAACAACTATGGAAATACGACAAAATTAATCTCAAGCAAAAAAAAACTCAAATCATTCAGATAAAAAAAACCCTTTAACCCTTTCTCAATTGGGGGATTTATAGCAGAAGGAAAGAGAAGTGCCTATCGATGAGGCTTACACATTTGGGTGGGAAAAAGTTGGTGAGAAAAGGGTTATCGACAAAGCAACCGATGACGAAATTAGGTTAAGACCGATGAGGGAAGAGATGACTGGAAAACCGGGAGGAACTCTGACATCCAATTAAGAGAAGCGAGGAGGAGGAAAAGGTCCGGTTAGGGCAAGAAAGGCTTTGGGAGGAGGAAGGGGAGGAACGCGGAGAAAAATTTTAGGTTATATTTATTTTTCTTTTTTTTTCTTTTTAAAGCAAACAAACTCTTTCTTTTTTTAAAAAAAAAATTATTATATATATTTTTTAAAAAAAATGAATTTTGTGCAAGCGCGGCACCCAAACAAAAGTATGTGTCCTTCCTAGCAAAAATCAATGTTCCGAACGGGACGACGCGGTCCGTTTCGTCATCCGAGATCATCTGGAAAAATTCATTGATGATCACATCAAATTAACTTTGATTCACGTGCGGCATGTCAAATGAAATTATTTTGACCAGATCGGAGCCGTTTAACGAGTAAAATGAAAATATTAACCGGTCCTCACATAAGCAACAACCAAAGTCAAATACGAAGCTTGCAGTGGTGAGTCAAACATCACACGTGTCACGATGTCCACCTATGTCTTTCAAATTTCTATAGGAGCTCAATTTAAGCTTCAATATGTTGGCCTTTGGATCGACCCAATCAAATGTTGAGGATCTAAAACCATCCATATGAAACTGCAAGGAGCGAAGAAATGGTTTCAATTTCTAAGGGGTGTGGGTCCCAGTCTAGTCCTCTAAGAGAATCAAAATAAGGAAATCTTAAGGCTAGATCCTAGGGTATCTAGAGAATGGAGGACCTCAAAATGAGGTCAACAATTAGCTACCAAAATAGCTGTTATATCAAAGATGATAGATCAATATGGAATGAGCTATTCTCAGACAACACTATTCTCAGACAACACCTGTAACAACACCTGTACTTGAGGAAAACTCATTAGGACAAATGATAGAATCTCAATCTTCTTATGAGACTTTAAATGCAATAAACAATCATTCTAATAACTCCTATGCAAATTATTATAATCCTGGATGGAAAAATCATCCAAACTTTGTTGGAGTAACAATATTTCAAATGCTGTGAATCTGCAATAGGGAAACAATATTGCTAACCCATTGAAAAATCCAATAATCAAGGGAATCAAGCTTATAAACCTTATCGCTCGCTAGGATTTAATAATTTACAGATTAAGGAGAAAAAGCTATCAATGCAAGAATTGATATTGCAAATGGGCTGTCAATTATGAAGTCAAGAAGCTGCAATAAAAAACATGAAAAAATAATTGGGATGTATTGCTACAGCACTAAGCAATAGACCTCTAGGAACATTGCTTAGTATTATTGAAGTAAATTCTAAAGATCAGAATAAAGAGAAAATTTAAGCTAATCAACTAAGAAATGGAAAAGAATTAGAAAATAAAGTTCAATAAGAAGTTAAAGTTGAAAAAGATAAGATGGAAAATGAAAAATCTGACAAATATTTTCATATTGAAGCAAAAATTCCTATTAAACCAATGAAAACACTGTAGAAAGACCACCACCTTCATTTCCTCAAAGATTAAAGCAGAAACACAGAGATAATCAATTTTCAAAATTTTTGGAAAATTTGAGAAAATTAACGATAAACATTTCATTTGTTGAAGCTTTAAAACAAATGTCAAGCTATGTGAAGTTCCTGAAGAATATACTTAATAAGAAAAGGAAGTTTGTAGATAATGAGACTGTTGCACACAGTGAAGAGTGTAGCACTACAATTCAAAAAAAAGCTTACTAAGAAATCTAAAGATCCTGGAAGTTTTACAATTCCTTGTACTAATGGTGAACAATTTTATGGAAAAGCTTTGTGTGATTTAGGAGCCAGTATTAACCTTATGCCATTATCAATTTTCAGAAGGTTGGGCTTAGGAACTAATTCACCTACTACTGTAACTCTTCAGTTAGTTGATCATTTGATTACCTATCCTAAAGGAGTTATAGCAGATTTTTTAGTAAAGATTGATAAATTTTTCTTTCCTGTCAATTTTATTATATTAGATATGGACGAAGATAAAAAAATTCCTATCATTTTAGGAAGACCATTCCTAGCCACTGGAAGAGCTTTAATAGATGTGCAAAAAGGAGAACTAATTATGAGAGTTAGTGATTAAGTGGTTGCATTTATTATTGCAAAATCAATGAGATAGTCTACAAAAGAACAAGAGATTGAATGCTTCAGAATGAATATTAACGAATATTTAAGCCATGAATATTTGAATAAGACTTTTGAAAGCTAATTTAAAATAGAATATATAGAATATCAAGATGAGGATAAAATTCATGATGAATCTATGGAAGTGAGTAAAGAGGATTTGGATTATGTTCAAGAATAATATAAAATGTTAGATCCTATAGAAAATAATAAAAATTTGATTTCATCTATTGATAAGCCTCCTGAACTAAAATTAAAAACACTTCCTACACATTTGAAGTATGCAATCTTAGGAGATTTATCTACATTACCTATTATAGTATCCTCAGAATTAACTAATACACAAGAACAACAATTGTTGGAAACTTTAAAAAGATATAAGAAAGCCTTTGGATTAACATTAGCTGATATTAAAGGAATCAATCCTTCAATTTGCATGCATAGAATTTTATTAGAAGATAAACATAAACCAAGAGCTGATCCTCAAAGGAGATTAAATCCTATGATGAAAGAAGTTGTGAAGAAAAAAAATTTAAAATGGTTAGATGCTGGAATAATAAATCCTATTTGAGAAAGTGCTTGGGTAAGTCCAATTCACTGTGTTCCAAAGAAAGGAGGTGTAACTGTAGTGACAAATGAGCATAATGAATTAATATCAACAAGACAAGTCAGTAGTTGGAGAATCTACGTAGATTTTAGAAAATTAAATTCTACCACCAGAAAGGATAATTTTCCTTTACCCATTTTGGACCAGACGTTGGATAGATTAGCTTGACATAAATATATTTGTTTTCTAGATGGATATATCAGTTATGTTATCACCAAATACTCACCAAATACCTATTGCTCCAGAGGATCAAAAGAAAACAACATTTACTAGTCCTTATGGAACATTTACTTTAGATGAATGCCCTTTAGATTATGTAATGCATCTGCAACATTTCAAAGATGTATGATGTCAATTTTTAGTGATTTCATTGAAAAAGGGATTGAAATCTTTATGAATAATTTTTCTGTGTTTGGAACTTCATTTGAAATATGTTTAAATCATTTAGAGAAAGTTATGAAACGTTTTGAAAAGACTAATCTCATATTAAATTGGGAAAAATATTAATTCATGATTGCAGGAGGAATTTTTCTTGGACATAAAATTTTAGAAAATGGCATGGAAGTAGATCCTGTAAAAATATAGGTTATATCAATCCTACCTCCACCTACTTCAATAAGAGGAGTTAGGAGCTTTTAGGACATGCTGGATTTTACGGGAGATATTAAAGACTTTTTAAAAATTACAAAACCTTTATGCCAACTTCTGGAAAAAGATACAAAATTTGACTTTAATAAAGATTGCCTTAAAGCCTTTGAAACTTTAAAGAAAAAATTGATCACTGCTGCAATAATTATTTCACCTATTTGGGAGAAACCTTTTGAATGAATGTGTGATGCTAGTGATTATGCTATTGGAGCTGTTTTAGGGCAGAGATATGATAATATTTTTAAAGTTATATACTATGCTAGTAAAACTCTTCATGATGCTCAGATTAATTACACCACCACGAAAAGAGAGTTATTAGCCATTGTGTATGCTTTTGATAATTTTAGGTCATATTTGATTAGAGCTAAATGTGTTGTGCATAATGATCATTCCAGTATTAAATATTTGATGTAAAAGAAGGATCCTAAACTAAGATTAATTAGATGGGTACTTCTTATGAAAGAGTTTGATTTTGTAATAGTCGATTGTAAAAGGACTAATAATCAAATTTCTGATCATCTACCTAGGCTAAAATAAGAAGAAATACTTGATTTGGAGAGAGAAATTAATGAAACTTTTCCTGATGAATAACTTTATGCTATAAAAGGATGGGATATACCTTGGTATGCTGATATTATAAATTATATTGTTAGTGGTATTTTACCATATGGACTAACGAAACAACAGGAAATGAAATTCTTTTTTGATGCAAAACAATATTTTTGGGATGATCCATATTTGAAACAATGTAAAGATTTAGTAATGAGACGATGTGCGCCTTATAAAGAAATTCCAAAAATTACCCAAAAATATCATGATTCTGAATTTGGAGGTCATTTTGGAAATGATAGAATTGTTCATAAAATTTTACAATTTGGATTTTATTGGCCTACTCTATTTAGAAATGTGATTATATATATCAAAACATGTGATTGGTGTCAAAGAGTAGTTAATATTTCAAAAAGAAATGAAAAGTCTCTAAATTTAAATTTAGAAATTCAAATTTTTTATGCATGGGGATTAGATTTTATAGGACCATTTATACCTTCATTTCAAAATATTTATATTTTGATTGCAGTGGATTATGTTTCAAAATGGATTGAAGTAATCGCTTTACCTCGATGTGATACTCAGAGTGTTTCAAAACTTTTAATTTAAAAATATTTTTACAGGATATGAAATGCCGAGAGTAATCATTACCCATGGAGGATCTTATTTTAGGAATGCAACAGTTGCAAGATTGTTGGAAAAATATAATATAATGCATAAAATTGTAATTGCTTATCTTCCCCAGATTAGTGGTTTAGCAGAAGTATCTAATCATGAAATTAAGAGAATTTTGGGAAAAAAGTGTTAATTCTAATAAAATAGATTGCTCTATTAGAATAGATATTGTATTATGGGCATACAGGACAACCTAAAAGACACATATAGGAATGTCCACATATAGATTAATTTTTGGGAAGACTAGTCACTTGCCAGTTGAATTGAAGTATAAAGCTTATTGGGTTATAAAAGAATTCAATTTTAATTTGAAAAAAGCTACTGAGAAAAGATTATTTCAATTGAATGAGCTTGAAGAAATTAAAAATGAATCTTACGATAATGCTAAAATAGAGAATGGCATGATCAAAAGATAATAAAAAGAGAATTTGAACTTGGACAGGAAGTTTTATTATATAATACAAATTGAGATTAATTCCTAGAAAATTTAGAGTTATAAAAGGCTATCCTTACGAAGAAGTTAATATTGTAGACCCCAAGACTGGAAGAATATTTAAAGTGAATGGGCACAGATTGAAATCATATTTTGATGGTCAAAGACCAGCTTATAAAGATACTGGAATATTGGGTCACCCAGAATAATAATGGGAATGTCGGGCTGGCGACATTAAACCAAGTGCTTTGTGGAAGGAAACTCATATTTATCGTGGTTTAGTTTGCTTTTGAGTTTATTGTGTTTGAAATATTTTACGTATATTTATGTTAAGGTTATTCTAAAGTCAATGTATTTGAGAAAAATATTTAGAAACATCTTTATTTACCTAATTTTATGGAAAAATTAAGAATTTATTGGATCAAAATTGAAACAGCGAAAATTTTGGAACTGATGCATGATGCGCCAAATTCTAGAGAACTGGCGCATGGTGTGCCACAGTAAAAATGACTAAAATGTGTCAAAAAGAGGTTTTTGACAATTTTTTATGGTTTTTTCTCCTTGTAACTCCTAAAAACCGAATCCTAAGTCTATTTTAAGGGGGAAACGAGGGAAAACCACTAGATTTGAAATCTAATGGCTTCCCACTCTAAAAACTCTGCTAGATTTGGACTTTTCAACTCGAGAAAGTTTGTTAGTTTTGATGCCCAAAAATTACATGATCGAGCACTAGTGAAGATGAGGTTAATAAAGAAAGGGGATTTGTGAATCAAGGATTCAACATGCCGAATACTCAAGTGGAAGAGACTATTGCGCAGAGGTGCTGGGAAGTGTTTTGCTACACTACTATCATTGTCATTGTCCCTGTAACAAAAGAATTTTATGCAAATCTTCATGGGATAACCAAGGAATGATCTACATGCGAGGCAGGTTTGTGCAGTTCACTCCCTCAAGAATAAATGAGATGTTTTTGATTGAGAATGTGCCCATCTGCCATTATGCAAATTTTACCCCTAAGAGAGATAATATGAATGAACTCTACCGCTACCTTACGGATGAAGATGCAATTTGGGAGACCAGAGATGATGGAAATGTAAGTTTTTCCTCATCATTTTTAAATCCAGTTTTAAAAGCCTGACACTTTTTCATTGCATCAAAATTACTACCCACCATGAAAATTAGTAAGGTAACTAAGGAGAGTGCCATTCTGAATTATTGTACTCAAACTGGAAAACCTATTGATGTTGGAGCTATTATTATGAAATTGGTTTTGGGTTTGATTGTCAACAGATCTTCAACAGGACTTGGACATCCATCCACTATTTTCCTATTGTGTAGTCAATCACAAGTACCTTATGAAAGTTGGGAAAAAGTGCTTCTTCCATGGCAGTCGATGGATCCAAAAGTCTGTTGCAACTCTATTGGAATGGGAGATCAAAATGATATGAATGTGTTGATGGATCAAGAATCTCAGAATTCATCACCTGTTAAACCCTACTAAAACTCGAGTGCACTTTTGAAGAAGATCAATAAGATTTAAAAAGAGATGTAGAATCTCATGCATGTGATTGGGAATATTACTGAAATTTTGGATCATCTAGATTGGAGACTAAAGGAAAATTTTGAACATACTGGGCGTATTGAAGATGCTTAGGTATGTATGTTCAAGAAACATTCTTGGATTGAGGAGGAGAATTGAACTGATGAATTTTCATATCGACCCTTCGACAACTTGTATGTGCATTACTAATTTAAGGGAGATATATAGGAGGACGATAGTGGAGAAGATGTTTGAACTTAATTTTTTGCATGAAACTTCTGTTTAGTACTGTTTGTTTTAGTTATTTTGTTGTGTTGGATTGCATTTCCTTTCTATTGTTGAACACGATCTTTATCTATGTTTATGTTTTGAATTTGGATGTCTATATTTCAGTGTTAGGATGTTGGTTTGGTTTAGAACACTGAACTTGATGTTTGTTGGCTTGAAAAAATGTTAGTTTGTAATAGTGTGGATTTTATATATAAATGTGAGTTTTGTGTTGTTTGTGAAAGTTTGTTGTTAGTGCGATGTTTAATTATGCTTAGAAATGTTTATTTGAGTCAAATAGAGGTTGACGTAAAGCAGTACAAAGAAAATTTCCAAAGAAACCAAAATCTGAAGAATTTAAGCTCTGGCGCACGATACGTGAATTTACAGAGCCTTGGCGCATGATGAGCCAGATTGGCGCATGATGCACCAAAGGTCTGAACAAGCTAGATCACCTGAAAAATTGCAAAATCACACAGAAAAAACTCAGCACAGAAAAACTCCATTTTCACTACTTAAGTCGTCTCCTACCTCAAGACATTGGTCTAGGGCATCACATTGTTGGTGAAAGAGAAGGATTCAGACGCAAAAAACCATAGATTTCATTTTCTCTTGGTAAGAGCTTCACTTTAACATAGAAATTTTTAATTTTCACCATTGATTTAGGAGATCCAAAATTTGGAATTTCAATGAAAAAGTTTGAAGAAAAATCATGGTGAAAATTTTCTTACCAAATAATCTTGTTTGAGGAGTTAGATTTTTAATTTAAGTTAGATTTTTATAATTTAGCAATTTATTTGGAATTATTTGGATTTTTGTAGAATTTTCAAATGGCTCCCAAAGTTAAGAGAGGAAGGTCGTCCAAAGATTTTCATGCAAGAAGATTTGTTAGTTTCAAAGCTCAGCACAATTATAATACTTAAATGTAGACAAGAAGAATGATCTAAGAACGGACGTTTGAAAACCTGGGTGGCGTGATCGAGAGACTAGTTCTCAGTAGAATTTGGAAAAAATTCTGCCACTTCACTGTCATAGCAATTGTCCTGATAGTTCGAGATTTTTATGCAAACATTAGTTTCACTGTTAATGACCATACGCTGGTTAGAGATAAACAAGTTGAATTTACTGCTGATCGTATTAATACTTTTTATGGATTGAGGGGTGTATTTTTTTATGAATACGTTGCATTTTTGATGACTAATTCATCACTGGATGAAGTGATTGCATTTTTAACTGATGAAAGAGGAGAGCACAAGATTAAGAAAAACAAAATAGTTAACTTTCCTGTTTTCATGTTGACAATTCAGTCAAAAGTATGGCACCACTTCATTTCTGCCAGACTGTTGCCAAAAAAATCATTTGGATGATACTACAAAAGACAGAGTTGTACTAAACCATTGCATTCAAAACATGAAAGAAATAGATGTTGGTGAACTTATAGTTCAGCCTGATCAAAGTAAAGCTGGTAGTTCTACAATTAGTGATTTGGGATACCCTACCTTGATTTTAACTTTATGTGAACAATCAGGAGTAGAGTCCCATAGAAATAAACATAGAAATAGTAGAGTCCCATAGAAATAAAGAAAGATTACAACCACAAAATCCGATTGGGAGGCATATGATTCAAAGAGTGGAATTATTTATTGAATCTAGAGATGGAAGAAGAGATAAGCCCTCTACATCTACTGCAGGGGCGTCTTCTTCTCAATCTGCATCACTTAAAGGTATTATGGACCAATTGATGATTCAAAAATTGGACATACTTAATATTCAAACTCTGTTGGGAGAGATAGGAGCAAGAAATGCATATAATGATGAATATTAGTAGAGGAGAGTTCAACATGAATTTGATTTTAAAAATTCTATGGTAAGACATCTTAGGGGTGAACCTAATGTGGACTATCCTGCTTGCCCCAGTTTCACTCCCTATGCTCCTATTCATAATGAAAAAGAAGAAGAAGAGTTTGATAATGATGAGGAAGGAGATGAGGATTGATTTTTATGAGTTTAGTTTATTGTGTTTTGATGTTTGTTTATTATTAGTTATTGTAATGTGTTGAACTTTTATTTGAAACTTTTTGTAGTAAAAACTTTCATGATGTGTTGTGAACATAATTGTAAAAGTTATTTTTAACTTTCACTTTTTTAATATTTTCAGTTTTTGTATTTTTGTTTTTAATTCTCACCAAGTTCTTTAGAATATATTATGTTTTATTTAATGCTTTAAAGCTTGTATATAGTTTTACAATTAGTACCTGCAGTATACATAACCCAGTTTCATAGTCAGAAATCCTCTACAGGTCAGTTTTTTTTTTCATGCATTTACTGTTTTCTTTCACCTACTAAATTTTATATTAAAAATATTTTTAAAATCACTTAAAACTTAAGTTTGGGGGAAACAAAAAAAATTATTTTAAAAAGAAGTAAACTAAATTTTATTTTTTCTCAATTAATTATATTTTTAAAATTAATTTAACATGGCCTGGGATATTAAGAGTTAATTTTAAATGACTATACTTACAATTATTACCTGCAGTATACATAACCCAGTTTCATAGTCAGAAATCCTCTACAGGTCAGTTTTTTTTTTCATGCATTTACTGTTTTCTTTCACCTACTAAATTTTATATTAAAAATATTTTTAAAATCACTTAAAACTTAAGTTTGGGGGAAACAAAAAAAATTATTTTAAAAAGAAGTAAACTAAATTTTATTTTTTCTCAATTAATTATATTTTTAAAATTAATTTAACATGGCCTGGGATATTAAGAGTTAATTTTAAATGACTATACTTATGTTTATAAATATTATGGTAAACTTAGGTAAAAAATTTTTAATAATGAAGGTCAATTCTAAAGTTAAAAATATTTGGTATGATAGGAGAAGACTATGCTTTTCTATTTAAAGTAAAAAAAGTTGTATTTTTAAAGTGTTAAGAATTTTAAATTTTCATGTAAGAAGAAAAGAATGGGACTTTATGAAAAATCTAAACTAATATGAAATTATAAAGGAAGAAAGGTATAGAGTCTTAACTTTAAGAAGAGGATAGTGAAGTTCACAATTATTAATGGCTATCCAGATATAGTAATCTGCACTTAAAAAAGAAAAGGAAAAAGAAAAAGAAAAAGAAAAGAAAGGATTGAAAAGATCCTGAAAGAAAAAAAGGAAAAGAAGAGAAAAAAAGAAAAGAAAGGAAAAATAAGTAAGGAGAAGCTTCAGGAGATGCCTAATAAAAAATTGGCTCTTCAATCAACTTAAGGAAGGAGCTTTATTACATTTTCTAAACTTATGTTGGAGTATTAGTGGCATTCCTAGTAAAGTTTTTAGGAAGTTCTTTTTCATATGAATGTTCTAAATGTCCTTAATATGATAAAGTGCAGTTCTTCTTGAAATGAATAAAGATTCAAAAATCTTAAATTTGATTATTATGTATTCCTAGACTTAGAATTTAAATCTAAGTTATTAAAAGTTTTTCTGAAATTTTGCTATTCTATTAATTAAACTAAAGTATAGAAGTTATAAGTAAATCTCTATCCTAAGTCATATGCTTTTATGTAGAAAAAGTGTCACTTAAGGACAAGTGACATTTAAGTTTGGGGGATTTTGATGCCAAAATAATATTGTTTTAAGCACATATTTTATGCTTATTTTTTGTCATATTGCACTTTAAAGAAAGGTATTTTTTTTGTTGCATGTATATCATTTTTAGGCATTTGGAGCAAAAATGAAAAAAAAAGATGAGACGTGGAATCAAAACAATAAATTTTTGGAATCTGGCGCATGAAGTGTCAGATCGGTGCTTGATGCGCTATTTGACAGAGAACTGGTGCATGATGCGCCAGATCGGCGCATGATGTTCTAGAGATGGCTTTTTGCAAACTAAAGCAAATCGAGACAAATTTTGCGCGAATTTTTAAAGGAACACTTGTTTTACACACCTATTGGAGAAACTCAATGCATCTTGACACTTTAGAAGTTTCTTTTATGAAGGGATATGTTACTTGGATCAATTGACACATTTTCTGAATTCAAAGGAGTTGACTTTTGAAGGGAACTTTTGAACTGGAGTTTTGAATTCTTTTTCACAAACCCACAACTGATTTCACAATAATGGCTCCAATACTAACAACTTTTTCGGTTTGAATACAATAATTTAAAATAGCTCTCTCCTTAGTTACCTTACTGATCTTCATAGTAGGCAGTAATTTTGATGCAATAATGAAGGGTCATGCCTTAGAAGTACGATTTAACAATGATGTTGAAAAATTTACATTTCCCTCATCTCTGGCCTCCCAATACGTATCTTCATCCGTAAGGTACTGGTAGAGTTCATTCATATTGTATCTTGTGGGGGTAAAATTTGCATAATGACAGATAGACACATTCTTCATCATAAACATCTTGTTTATTCTCGAATGAGTGAACTGCACAAACCTATCTCACACATAGACAATTTCTTGGTTGATTCCATGAAATTTTTTATAAAACTCTTTCACAACAAGGACGACTATGGCGGCAGTAGTGTAACAAAGCACTTCCCAACGTCTCTGCGCAATGATCTCTTCAACTTGACTATTCGGTGTGTTGAATCCTTGATTCACAAATCCTCTTTCTTTGATTAGCCTCTTCTTCACTAGAAAATGATCATGCAACTTTCGCGTATCGAAACTGACAAACTTTCTCTGGTTGAAAACTCCAAATCTCACAGTATTTTTGGAGGGAACGCTATTAGATTTGAAATCCAGTTGCTTTTTCCTTGTTTTCCCTCTTAAAATAGAATTAGGAATCATTTTTTGAGAGTTATAAGGAGAAGAACTCACCAAAAGCCACCTTTTGAAACATATTAAGTCAATTTCATTGTTGCGGCACATCATGCATCAATTCTGTCACATCATGCACTAGCTCTATGAAATTTGGTGCATCATGCACCAATCTAGCACATCTTGCCTCAGTTCCAAAAAACTGCATGATTTCGATTTCGATCAAATAAATTCTCAATTTTTCCATATGATTAGGTAAATAAACATGTTTCTAAATATTTTCTCAACAACACGGACAATAATAAAACATAATTATAAATATAAGTAAAATATTTCAAACAATAACTCAAAAGCAAAGCGAACAACAATACCAATAGGTTGCCTCCCACTATGCACTTGGTTTAATGTCATCAGCCTGCATTTCTAGCCTTTATTCTGGGTGACCCAACATTATAGTCTCTTTAAAAGCCGGTCTTTGACCATCAAAATATTATTTCAATCTGTGCCCATTCACTTTAAATATCCTTCCATTCTTAGGATCTTCAATGTTAACTGCTTCATAGGGATAGAATTTTATCACTCTAAATGGCCCTTTCCACCTAGATTTCAGTTTCCTAAGGAATAAATTCAATCTTGTATTATATAATAAAACTTTTTTTCCACGTTCAATTTCCCTTTTTATTATCTTCCTATCATGTCATTCTTTCTTCTTTTCTTTATAAATCCCTCTCATTATTGTAAGATTCATTTCTAATTTCTTCAAGCTCATTCATATTATTATAAGATTCAGTTCTATTTTCTTCAAGCTCATTCAATTGCAATAATTTTTTCTTACCACCAGCTTCTTTCAAATTAAAATTGAATTCCTTTATAGCACAATAAGCTTTATGTTCCAACTCTACTAGTAAGTGACAAGTCTTCCCAAAAATTAATCTTTAAGAAGATATTCCTATTGGTGTCTTTTAAGTTGTCATGTATGCCAATAATGCAGTTTCTAATCTAGCAGACCAATCCATTTTATTAGGATTAACACTCTTTTCCAAAATTCTCTTAATTTAATGATTAGATACTTCTGCTAAACCACTAGTTTGGGAATGATAAACAGTTGCAATTTTATGCATTATATTATATTTTTCCACCAATCTTGCAATTTTTGCAATTCTAAAATGAGATCATCCATCGGTAATGATTACTCTCAAAATTTCATATCTTGTAAAAATATTTTTAATTAAAAGGTTTGAAACACTCCGAGCATCACATCCAGGTAAAGCGATTGCTTCAATCCATTTTGAAACATAATCCAGTGCAATCAATATATAAATATTTCCAAATGAAGGTATAAATGGTCCCATAAAATCCAATCCCCATGCATAAAAAATTTTAATTTTCAAATTGAAATTTGGAGGCACTACATTTCTTCTTGAAATATTACCTACTCTCTAGCACCGATCACATGTTTTTATGTATATATTAACATCTCTAAATAGAGTAGGCTAATAAAATCTAGATTGAAATATTTTATGAACTGTTCTTTCATTCCCAAAATGACTTCCAAATTTGGAATCATGACATTTTTTGATAATTTCCAGAATTTCTCTATAAGACACACATATTCTCATTACAAAATCTTTGCATTGTTTATACAAATAAGAGTTATCCCAAAAATTAAATTTTGCATCATGAATGAATTTTTTTTCTAGTTGTTTTGTCAGCCCATATGGTAAAGTGCCACTAACAATATAATCTAAAATATCAGCATACCAAGGTATTTCCCATCCTTTTACAACATAAATTTGTTCATCAGGAAAATTTTCATTAATTCATTTTTTTAAATTAAGTGTTTCTTCCTATTATTGGCTAGATAGATGATGAACAATTTGATTATTATTCCCTTTCCTATTGACTATCACAAAATCAAACTCTTGCATTAGAAGTACCCATCTAATTAATCTTGATTTAACATCCTTCTTTTGCAAAAAAATATTTAATAGTCGAATACTTGGTTTGCACTATACACTTAGCTCCAATTAAATATGATCTTAACTTATCAAAAGAATATACAATATCAAATAATTCTCTTTCAGTCATGGTATTGTTAATATAAGCATTATTAAGATTCTTACTAGCATTATCTTATCATGTTTCTGCCCTAAAAGAGCTCCAATTGCATAATCACTAGCATCACAAATTAATTCAAAAGGTTTATCCCAGTCATTTGAAACAATTATAGGAGCAGTGATTAATTTTTTCTTTAAAGTCTTAAAGACTTTAAGGCAATCTTGGTTGAAGTCAAATTTTGTATTTTTTTCTAGAAGGTGGCATAAAGGTTTAGTAATTTTTAAAAAATCTTTAATATATCACCTGTAAAATCCAGCATGTCCTAAAAAGCTCCTAACTCTTCTTACTGTAGTAGGTGGAGGTAGGTTTGATATAACCTAAATTTTTGTAGAATCTACTTCCATGCCATTTTCTGAAATTTTATGCCCAAGCGCAATTCCTCTTGCAATCATAAATTGTCATCTCTCCCAGTTTAATATGAGATTATTCTTTTCACATCATTCCAAAACTTTCTCTAAATGATTTAAATATATTTCAATTGAAGTTCCAAACACAGTAAAATCATCCATATAACCTTCAATCCATTTTTCCACTAAATCACTGAAAATTGACATCACACATCTTTGAAATGTTGCAGGTGCATTACATAATGCAAAGGGCATTCAACTAAAATCAAAAGTTCTATAAGGACTAGTAAATATTTTTTTTCTCCTGATCCTTTGAAGCAATATGTATTTGATGATAACCAATATATCCATCTAGAAAATAAAAATATTTGTGCACAGCCAGCCTATTCAACATCTGGTCCAAAAAGAATAAAGGAAAATGATCCTTTCTTGTGGTAGATTTTAATTTTCTATAGTCTATGCAGATTTGCCAACCAGTGATTTATCTTTTTGATAGTAATTCATTATGCTCATTTTTCCTTACAGTCACACCTCCTTTCTTTGGAACACAATGAATTAGACTCACCCAAACACTGCCTAAAATAGGATACATTATTCTAGCATCTAATCATTTGAGAATTTCTTTCTTAATAACCTTTTCATCATATGACTTAATCTCGTTTGAGGATTAGCTCTTGGTTTATGTTGATCATCTAATAAAATTCTATGCATACAAATTGAAGGACCAATTCCTTTAATATCAGTTAATGTCCATCTAAAGGGTTTCTTATATCTTTTTAACATTTCCAATAACTGTTGTTCTTGCGTATTAGTTAATTTTGAGGATACTACAATAGGTAATGTAGATAAATCTCCTAATAATGCATACTTTAAATGTGTTGGAAGAGATTTGAGTTCAAGTTTAGAAGGTTTCTCAATAGATGAAATTAGATTCTTATTATTTTCTGTAGGATCTAATATCTTAAATTTTTTCTAAACATAATACAAATCTTCTTTACTCACTTCTATAGATTCACCTTGAATTTTATCCTCATCTTCATATCCCATATATTCCTTTTTAAATTCTCTTTTAAATGTCTTTTTGAAATATTCATGGCTTAAATATTCATTAATATCCATTCTGAAGCAATCAATTTCTTGCTCTTAAGCAGGGTATCTCATTGATTTTGTAATATTAAATGTATCCTCTTGATCATTAACTCTCATAGTTAGTTCTCCTTTCTACACATCTATCAAAGCTCTTCTAGTGGCTAGGATTGGTCTTCCTAAAATAATAGGAATTTATTTATCTTCCTCTATATCTAATACACTAAATTCTACAAGAAAGATAAATTTATCAATTTTTACCAACCCATCTTCTGTAACTCTTTTAGGATAGGTAATTGAATGATCAGCGAACCCATCCTTCTAAAAATTGATAATGACAAAAGATTAATAGTGGCTTCTAAATCACATAAGGCTTTTCCATAAAATCATTCACCGATAACACTAAGAATTGTAAGACTTCCAGGATCATTAAGTTTTTCAGGAAGCTTTTTATGAATCATAACACTACAATCTTCAGTGAGTGCAACAGTCTCATTATCTACAAACTTACTTTTTTTATTAAGTATATCCTTCATGAACTTCACATAGCTTGGCATTTGTTTCAAAGCTTCAATAAATGGAATGTTTATTGTTAGTTTTCTTAATTTTTAAAAAAATTAAGAAAGCTGATTATCTCTATTTTTCTACTTCAATCTTTGAGGAAATGGAGGTGGTGGTCTTTCTACAGTTATTTTCATTGGTTTAATAGGATATTCTGACTCAAAATGAAAATCTTTACCCAATTTTTCTTTTTTCACCTCTATTTTTCTACTTTAATCTTTGAGGGTTCAAGTTTAATTTTCTCTTTGTTCTGCTCTTTAGGTTTTACTTCATCATTACCTGGCAATGTTCCTAGAGGTTTATTGATAAGTGTGGTAGCAATACATCCCAATTGCTTTTTCATGTTTCTAATTGTAGCTCCTTGACTTTGTAATTGAATTCCCATTTGCAATTTCAATTCTTCCATTGAAAGCTTTTTCTCCTTTCTTTGCAATTTATTAAATCCTGGGGGGTAATAAGGTTTATAAGTTGGATTTCCTTGATTTTTGGAGTTTCCCAATGGGTTCGCAGTGTTGCTTCCCCATTGTGGATTTACAACATTAGAGTTATTGTTATTCCAACTAAAATTTGGATGATTCTTCCTATCCAGATTATAATATTTGGCATAACGATTATTAGAACGATAGAACTAGAACAATTATTTATTGCATTTAAGGTCTCATAAAAAGATTGAGATTTTATTATTTGTCCCAATGAATTTTCCTCAAGCATAGGTGATGTTTGAGAATAGTTCATTCTATATTGATCTATCTTCTTCAATATAGCAGCTATTCATGCAGCTAACATAGATATTGCATCATGATCATGAATACTGGCTCCTCTTTTTGGATTTACCCTTTCTGAGGGCATTAAAAATTATTTGTTAACATCTCTTTAATTAATGAATATGCTTCATCAAATGGTTTTGACATTAATGATTCACCAGCAGCAATGTCAATTATAGATCTAAGAGATCCAACCAACCCATTATAAGAGTTTGAATTCTTAACTAATCTGGCAACACATGGTGTGGAAACTTTCTAAGGAGACTTTCTAAAACTTTCTAAGGAGATCTTTGAATCTTTCCCATGCTTCATAAATTGATTCCCCTTCAAACTGACAAAAAAATGTAATATCATTTCTAAGTTTAGCAATTTTTGAAGGTGAGAAATTTTAGGTAAGAATTTTTGTGAAAAATCTCCCCAAGATCTGATAGATACAGGTGCTAACAAGTTTAACCACATCTTAGCTTTATCCCTTAATGAAGAAGGAAAAAGTCTAAGTCTGACGACTTCATTTGATAGTCTATCATATTTAAATGTAGCACACAATTCTAGAAAATTAGCAAGGTGTAAATTAGGAACTTCAGTCGGTGTTCCCCCAAACTGATTATTTTAAACCATTTGGATAATATCAGGTTTAAGCTCAAATGAATTGGAAGCTACAACAGGGTTTTGTTTCCTTAATTGAATTTAATCTGCTGTAAGATTAGCATAACACGTTAAAGGTCTCTGATGATGTTCATTTTCATTTTCAGCATTAGTCAAATTGCAAGCCATTTTGCTAATACAATCTATCTCTTTTTGTTGTTTTCAAATTTTCATAATAGTTCTTTCTAATTCATAATTGTAAGGTCCTAAATTTTTCAGTTCTTACACTACGCATAAACCAATAAAACAAGTAATTGAAAATAAGCAAACACACTTAAATAAGAAAATGTTCAACCTAAACTACAAACACTTTTTTTTAGTTTTTATAATAAAAATAAAAGAACTTACTACTACTACTTTTCGTTACTTCCTTGGCAACAACATCAAAAAACTTGATGAGGGCGAATTTAGTGTGTTAATTTTGTAATTATTTTTCAATACACATGGTAGATCTCATAATAAATATGAAATGTAATTCCAACAAAAGTAATTTTAATAAAAATAGTTTATCTTTAAAATACTCTTAATCTGCCAAATCCCCGTTTAAAAATAACGCAAGTATAATTATCGCTCAAGTAATAATGAGCTCTAATGGAGTCCTAGATATCAATCCCATAGGAAAGTTGGAAATGCCTACAAATAATTTTTAAGATTATAATTATAATTTAAACTAAGAAAAAGATTGACTAATCCAGAGTGTAGTCCCTTATTCTGTGGTTAGGCTAGGAGGATACCACCTTCCAGTCCAGAGATCCCACGACTCCCTCCCCTGAGAGATAACAATCTCGCATTAGTTTTCATGCAACTGAACCAAATTGAGAATTTTCATCTGTCACCTTAAAATCTCCGATTCTGCATCCAACAAAGTATATTTCCCTACTTATTTGCACCCAACTCCACGGATGACATACTTTCCCATGAAATCAAATGTGAATCTCCCTATGTTTTAAAAATCATAGCCCTTTCAAAACATATGTTTCTTAACAAATTTTAACTTTTCAATTGCATAGATTGAAAAGTAAATGAAGATCGGAGTTCAAATCATCACAAATTATTAACATTTAAAACCATGGAAAATAAAATTACTTCTTCACAAAACAATATTTTAAAGTAGGGAGAAGGATAAATAAGACTACTCATAATTAATGAGAAAGTTACAAACAAAATAGATTTCATATATAAAAATAATTTTACAAAATAAAAGAAATAAAAGACAACTTATCTTACAATCCTTCCCAAGCAAATCCCAATAAGTTCTCTCAAAGCCTTTCTCTTTTTACAAGCACTCTCAATTCTCTCTTAGAAGTGTAATGAAGAATAAATCTCTCACCTTCTCTCTCCTCTCACAACCCTAGAAGAAAATCTTCAAGCCTTTGACTTTCTCTTTCTATCTCTTCCTCTTGCCTTTAACGCCACCCCCTTTCTCTCTCTTTCACATCACACTCAAACTCCTTGAGGTCTTCTTCTTTTATTAGGGGCTACCTCCTTTCAAAAGGAATTCCAAATTCCCTCCAAAAGTTTACTCTTTTGTATTCAAACGATGTGTCATTTGATCCAAGAGACATATCCCTTCATAATAAAACCTTCCAAAGTGTCTAGATGTATTGAATTAATTTGAAGGGTGTTTAGAGCAAGTGTCCCTTTCAAAATTTATATAAAATTTGTCTTGAACCACCTTAATCAGTAAAAAGTCATTATTGGCATATCATTTGCCTAATCTGGCGCATCATGTGCCAGTTCTCTATCAGACGGCGCATCATGCGCCAATCTTTCGCATCATGTGCCAAATTCGTAAAATTCATTATTTTGGCTCTAAATTTCATTCTTTTTGCTACTTTTGCTCCAAATGCCTAAAAATTTTATACCATCAACAATAACACAAAAATTCCTTTTTTAAAGTGCAATATCATCAAAAATAGGCATAAAATACATACTTAAAACAACATATTATTTTGGTGTATCAATTCCCTCATTCAGCTTGATCTCGCTCATCCGTCCGATACCCGCGTGATCGGATGCTCCTCCGTCATTGTCCTAGATGAACAAAACCTGTGAGCCTTCCAACTTCTAGATATAAGATCTCGCTCGATACTCAATGAAATCAACTGCAGTTTGTTCCTACAACTTCATCTACTCGAGACAAACACATTCATATGGTTATAATGCTATGAAATTAAACTTCACTTCACATTTGGTGAAACTTGAGCTCAAAATTAGGGTTAAAGCTCAAAATTAGGGCAAAATTAGGGTTAATGGCCTATACCTTTGTTTGAGAGGGGAAGCCTCAATCAGATGCTTGTGGAAGCTTCAATGGAGTCCAATGAACCTCTTGGATGTATTGATTTTATTTGGTGTAAGCTTCAAGTAGAAGTTCAATGAAATGGGGTACAACCTTGGTCTAGGAGTTGTTTGGAAAGTTCAACATAGAGGGATTTCAGTGGAAATCTTCCTCTCTTACTCTGGGAAAGCTTCAAATTGATTATGGGGACATTTGAAGTTATTTGGAAGGCTTTGGGACAATTTGAGTCATGATACACCAAAAATATATGCATTTTTAGACCTAAATTTTATACTCATTTTTGGTGATATTGCACTTTAATGGACGGTATTTTGATGTTTTCTTGCATGTTGTTGATTTTTAGGACTTAAACCAAATAGGAAGAAAAAAGTATGGAATTTGGAGTCAAAATGACATTTTCGAAAAAATACTTAGCATCGATAGCACCAAGGGCAGTGCCGACGGTGCAGACCAATAGACTATACAGTAAATTTTATTCAACGCCGATGGTGCCAACACAGTGTCGATGGCGCCAATGTCGATTCAGCCACCGATTCTAGAAGATCCGACTTATTTGGATGCTTTTTGAAGAGATTTTGGAGGCACCAATTGGAGAGCCGACTAGAGGCTCTATATGGGGCAGAAATTGATCAGAAAAAGAGGACTTTTGGACTCTAATCAAATCTTCTTGACTTCTCACTGCCACAATTCATTCTCATACACACCATCTTCATTCCACAAACCATTAAGATTTCATTGTTCATATAATTTAGAGTTTTTGTGGTGAGATTATGTGTGATTCTTTCTCTAAGAGTGTTGGAGAAGGGGAAAAGTGAGAGATTTCTTCTTCCTACATTTCCTAAGAAAGGCTACAAGGGATTTGCTTTGAGAAAGAGTTTCAGATAAGTTTTGTTTGTTTAATAGTATTGTATGAACTTTCTTTCATATATGAAATTTGTGTTTTGTTGTATCTTTCTCATGAAGTCTGAGTAGTTTACTTTATCTTTCTCCCTAGTCTGAGATATGGTAAAATGAAGAGATAAGATGGATGTGCCAATATTAAAATATAAATTAAATTGTGATGATTTTTCAACTCTCAACTTAATTTACTTTTTGATCTGGCTAATTGAAATGTTAAAATGTGTTGTAAAATATATGATCCGACAAGTGGAGTTTGAGTTCTACATCAGAGTGAGGATCACCTTTGATTCTATGAAGGAGACATTCATTTACAGAATTAAGTCCAAATAAATAAGAAAATATACTTTCTTGGTTGTAGAATTGGAGAATCTTTAGAGTGAAAGACTAAAATCCCCAATTCGGTCTTAGTGTTTAAAAACTAAAGCGAGAGTTAGCCTTCAGGTGAATGGAAGTGGGAGCTCTAGAGTGGGAGCCGGTATCCTCCTAGCCTAGCCACGGATTTAGGGACTAAACTTAGGATTAGCCAATAATTTTCTATAGCATTGTTTCAAGGTAGAGAATTAAAACTGCTCCTATTTGGCACAATACATATTATAAACATTTATCTCATCTCATTTCATAAAAACCTCATTGTAGTGGGAAATATGCTTTTTCACATAAGAAATCATCATTACATAATCATAGTTTAGTAGATTAGTAGTTACCATTTAAACTTTACATTTTTTGTTTTGCTAATAGTTAAGTAATTTAGTTGTGATAATATCTTGAAATTCAAAATTAGTTACAGTGATTTCATTTTAATTTCTGTGAATTTCCTAGTTAATTTATCATCTCAATTTTAAACCTTCCCCGTGGGATCGATATTTGGGGATTAAATAGAAAGTTCATTATTACTTGATAACAATACATATACTTTCGTTGAATCTCATTATTAATTGCCTATACTTATATAAGTCTTACATAACTTTTGTTTCTCGGGATCAAGTTTTTGGCACCGTTGCCGAGGAAGGTAATGGTTAAATTAATAGATTTGGTAAATTAGGAAATTTAGAGATAATTATAAAAACAATCAAAATAAAAAAAATTATTAAAAGATAAAAAATCCAAAAAGAAATATATTCTTATTTAAGTTTTTTTTAAAGAATTTTACTTTGCTTCCTTTATTTGTTTATGTGAAATTTGTTTATGTGAAATATTGGATTATGTGAAATATTGGATTTGAAAGTTTAGTACCTTACGATTCAGAATTAGAATGCACTATTAGAAAAAATCAAAAACAACAAAAAAAATTAAAAATTTAAAAGAAATTGCAAATAACTTAGATAATACAATAAATGAAAATCAACAAAGTCCTTTGAAAGATTATGTTAATCGGACAGTAGATGAACTTCACTTGACTATTCAAAATCCTGATGTTGCTGCTAATTCATTTGAGCTTAAACCTATCATTATCCAAATGGTACAAAATAATCAGTTTAGATAAACACCTACTAAATATCCTAACTTACATTTTGCAGGTTTTCTTGAAATTTATGCTACATTTAAATATGACGGAGTGTTTAATGATGATGACTTATGCTACATTTAAATATGACGGAGTGTTTAATGATGTTGTTAGGCTTAGAATTTTTTCTTTTTCATTAAGGGATAAAGCCAAAGCTTGGTTAAATTCATTAACATCTGGATCTGTCAGAACTTGGGGAGAACTATCACAAAATTTCTTAGCTAAATATTTTCCACCCTCGAAAATCACTTAGCTTAGAAATGATATTACATCTTTTAGTCAATTTGAAGAGGAATCAATATATGATGCCTGGGAAAGATTTAAAGATCTTCTTAGAAAATATCCACAATATGCTTTACCAGATTGGTTAAAAACTCAAACATTTTATAATGTATTAGTAGGATCACTTAGATCTATTATAGATGCTGTTGCGGGTGGATCACTAATGTCAAAACCTTTTGATGATGCATATTCTTTAATTGAAGAAATGGCTACTTACAATTTTCAATGGCCCTCTAAAAGGGTAAATCCTAAGAGATTAGCTAGTATTCATGATTCTAATGCAATGTCTATTTTATCATCTCAAATTGCTACTATTTCGAAAAAGATTGATCAAATAAGAGTGAACTATTCTCAAATACCCCCAGTATTAGAGGAAAATTCACTAAGACAGATCATTGATACTCAATCATCTTATTAAACTTTAAATAATTTAAATAATCAAAATAACAATCTCTATTCTAACTATTATAACCCAGGATGAAAATATCACTCTAATTTTAGTTAGAATAATTATAACAATTCAGTGAATCCATCCGGAAATATGAACAATCAAGGAAATTCTAATTATCGATCTTATCATCCTCCTAGATTTAACTCTAGCCCTAACCCACAAGTTTAGGAAAAGAAGTTGATGATGTAAGAATTAATGTTGAATATGGGAAATCAAATACAAAATCAAGGGGCTACTATTAGAAATATTGAAAATCAATTAGAACATATTGCTACTACACTTAGTAACATACCTTCTAGAATTCTTCCAAGTACTGTGGAAGTTAATCTAAAAGATCAAAATAAAGAGCAAATTAAAGCTATTCAATTATGAAGTGGAAAAGAAGTTGAAACAAGGATCAAAAGAGAAACTGAAGTTGATGAAGAGAAGGAAGAAATGGAAAGTGACCAAAATGAAAATGAACAAACACAAGATCCTTTAAAAAAACCATTACCTCCATTTCCTCAAAGACTGAAGCAGAAGAATAAAGATAAACAATTTATAAAATTTTTGAAAATACTTAAGAAGTTAACAATAAATATTCCTTTTCTTGAAGCATTGGAACAATGCCAAGTTATGTGAAATTTATGAAGGATATACTAAACAAGAAAATGAAGTTTATAGATCATGAGACGGTTGCACTCAGTGAAGAGTGTAGTGCTATTATTCAAAAAAAGCTTTCTGAAAAATTAAAAGATCCTGGTAGTTTTACTATACCTTGTGCTATTGGTGAAAAGTTTTATGGAAAAGCATTATGTGATTTAGCAGTGAGT
Organism: Phalaenopsis equestris; assembly: GCF_001263595.1. Classification (NCBI taxonomy): domain Eukaryota; kingdom Viridiplantae; phylum Streptophyta; class Magnoliopsida; order Asparagales; family Orchidaceae; genus Phalaenopsis; species Phalaenopsis equestris. The sequence goes on along the minus strand of NW_018230821.1, from coordinate 562,718 downwards.
ATTAATCTTATGACTTTATCGATCTTTAAATGTTTAGATGTGGGAGAGATTTCACCTACTCCTATAACTCTTTAGTTAGCTGATCGATCAATAACTTATCCAAAAGGAGTTATAGAAGATGTACTAGTAAAAGTGGATAAATTTATTTTCTCTGTAAACTTCACAGTATTGGATATGGAGGAGAATAAAGAGATTCTTATTATCGTAGGGAGATCATTTCTTGCAACAGGGAGAGCTGTGATAGATGTGCAAAAAGGAGAATTAATAGTGAGAGTTAATGATCAAGAAGTAAAATTTTCAAGAAGTAAAATTTAATATAGATCAAGAAGTAAAATTTAATATAGCAAAAGCTATGATATATCCTACAATAGAAAAAGATAATGAATTTTTCCGGATGGAAGGATCTAATTATCTGAGTAATGAGCAGTTTAAGAATGAGTTTGAAGACAAATTGAAGCAAGGAGAATTTTTTAAGAATGAGGATGAAATGAAAGAGGAAGATTTAGATTATATTCAGGGCAAATTTGAAACATTGGATTTGTTGGAAAACGATAATAAAAATCTAATTCCTTCAAATATTAAACCACCTAAACTTGAGTTGAAGATACTACCTGCCCATTTAAAGTATGTTGTATATTTAGGAGAGTCATCTACATTGTCTATTATTTTATCTTCTAAGTTAACTGAAATTCAAGAACAAAAATTGATAGAGATGTTGAAAAAATATAAAAAGGCTTTTGGATGAACTTTAGCAAATATTAAAGGAATTAGTCCTTCAATTTGTATGCACAAAATTTTATTAGATGAACAATATGAACCTAAAGCTGATCCTCGGAGGAGATTAAACCCAACAATGAAAGAAGTTGTTAAAAAAGAAAATTTTTGAAATGGTTAGATGCTGGAATTATAAATCGTATTTCAGATAGTGCTTGAGAAAGCCCAATTCACTGTGTTCTGAAGAAAGGAGGAGTGACTGTTGAAGAAAATGAGAAAAATGAATTAATACCAATAAGACAAGTCACTGTTGGTGAATTTGCATTGACTATAGAAAATTAAATATGGCCACTAGAAAAGATCGCTTTCCTTTACCCTTTCTACACCAAATGTTGGATAGATTGGCTGGAAATAAATATTATTGTTTTTTAGATGGATATATCGGTTATCATCAAATTCTAATTGCTTTAGAGGATCAAGATAAAACAACATTTACAAGCCCATATGGAACATTTGCTTTTTGCAGAATGCCTTTTGGACTATGCAATGCACGTGCAACATTTGAAAGATGCATAATGTCAATTTTTAGTAATTTTATAGAACATGGAATGAAAATATTTATGGATGATTTTCCTGTGTTTGGACTTTGTTTGAGTTATGTTTAAACAATTTAGAAAAAGTTTTGGAAGAATGTGAAAAAATCAACCTAGTATTAAATTGGAAAAAATGTCAATTTATGGTTGCAGTAGGTATTGTACTCGGGCATAAAATTTCTAAAAATGGTATGGAGGTAGATCCTGCAAAAATTTAAGTTATAGGAAAATTACCACCTCCTACTAATGTTAAAGGGGTGAGAAGTTTTCTAGAACATGTTGGTTTTTACAGACGCTACATAAAAAATTTTTCAAAAATAACTAAGCCACTATGCCAACTTTTAGAAAAAGATACGAAATTTAATTTTGATGAGGAACGCATTAAAGCATTTGATTTATTGAAGAAAAATTAATCACTGCAGCTATAATGGTACCATCTAATTGGGAAAAACCATTTGAAATAATGTGTGATGTTAGTGATTATGCTATTTAGGTAGTATTAGGACAAAGGCACAACAAAGTTTTTAAAGTTATATATTATGCTAGTAAGACTCTAAATAATGCTCAAATTACACATTGAAAGTTGAAATTTTTGGTGTGTGGGGATTAAATTTTATGGGACCATTTATGCCTTCATTTGGAAATTTATATATATTACTTGTTGTTGATTATATGTCCAAATGGATTGAGGCTATTGGTATACCCAGATGTGATGCTCGGGGTGTTTCTAAATTTTTAATTAAAAATATTCTTACAAGATATGGATGCCGAGAGTAATTATTACTAATGGAGGATCTCATTTTAGGAATAAGAGAATTGAAAAATTGATTAAGAAATATGATATTAAGCATAGATTCTCTATTGCTTATCATCCTCATACTAGCGATCTAGCAGAGATATCAAATCGTGAAATAAAATGAATTTTAGTAAAAGCTGTAAATTCTTATAGATTAGACTAGTCTGCTAGATTATATACTATATTATTGGCATACAAAACTACTTATATGACTCCTATAGGAATGTCCGCTTATAGACTGATTTTTGGAAAAACATGCCACTTACCAGTAGAATCAGAGCATAAAGCGTTTTGGGCTATTAATGAATTTAATTTTAATCTAAAGATGCTAGTGAGAAAAGATGCTATGAGAAAAGATTATTGCAACTCAATAAACTTGAGGAGATTAGAAATGAAGCATATGATAATGCAAAAATCTATAAAGAAAAAATGAAAATATGGCATGATCGGAAAATTATTAAGAAGAGGTTTGAACCTGGACAAGAAGTTCTACTGTATAATACAAGATTGAGATTATTTCTAGGAAAATTGAAATCTAGATGGTTAGGACCATTTACAGTGATTAAAGTTTATCATTATAGAACTGTTGTTTTTAAAGACCCTAACACTAGAAAGACATTTAAAGGTAATGGGCATCATTTGAAACATCAATATGAAGGGCACATACCTAAATTTAAAGAATTTTTAATGTTAAGTCAACCTAACTAAATAAATGTTATGTTGGGCTGACGATGTTAAACCAAGAACTTTGTGGGAGGCAACCCATACTTTATGTCTATGTATTACTATTCTGTTTGATTAGTGTTTTGTAAATTAGCAGACAATAATCCTACACAATTTAATATATTATAAACTAAGTCAAATATTGATATTGGAGGAAAATTTGGAATTAAATTGAACGAAAAAATTAAAGTCGTAATTTTTTGCCACTAGCGCTGACGGAGCCAGAATGGGCGCCGACGGAGCCAGAATGGGCGTCGACGGCGCCCAAGTAAACGGACTTCAGCTCCGGTAGCGCCAATCAGGAGCGCCGATGGCTTCAAGAGCAGTTTGATGGTTTCAAACAAATTTTGGTGGGATTTCGCTCCGTAATAACTACTGAGAGGTGTTTTTAAAGTCTTAAAAACTGTCTTGGACGAATAGAAACTTCCTATTTTTGAATTTCATGGCTTCCAATTTCATAAATACTTTAAGGTATGGAGTTTTTAATAGAAGAAAGTTTATTAGTTTTGACGTGCAGAGATTATACGATAAAGTTATTATAAAGAAGTGATTTGTCAAGGTGAGAGGTTTTGTTAATCATTGATTGATCAAGCCAAGTTCTCTGATTGATAAGATCATTGTGCAAAGACGATGGGAAGTTCTGTGCTACATTAGCGCTGCAGTTTTTGTACCTGTAGTAAAAGAGTTTTTTGTAAATTTACATGGGATTACCCAAGGAGTCTTCTTCGTACGAGGTAAGGCTGTACCATCCAGTACGAATCAATGAGTTGTATATGATAGAAAGCATTCCAATCTATCATTATACAAATTTTATCTCTACACGAGATTTGATGCAAGATGTTGATAATTTTCTGACGGATGAAAGTGATATGTGGGAGATACGAGATGAGGGATATGTTAGTTTCCCTGCTTCATCACTTAATCCAATTTCGAAGTAGTGGCATTTCTTTATTTCTACAAAATTGCTCCCAACTATGAAGATTAGTATAATCACCAAAGAAAGTGTTATTTTAAATTACTGTATTCAAATGGATTCAAATGGACAAATGAAGAAACCTATTGATATAGCTTCAATTATATTTTAATCTGTGATGGGAATCATTATAAATGGGCCAATTTAGGACTTGGGCATCCTTCAACAATTTTTCTAATTTGTAGTCAATCTCAAGTGTCAAATGAAAGTTGGGAAAAAGCTTTATTACCTTGGGAGCCCATGATCCATATTGATGATAATTATGTTGGAAATGAAAATGAAGCATTAGATGTTATCCTAGATTATTCTTCACATGCTTAAACCCCATTGATTCCAGCAACAGTTGGAAGTTCACTTGCTCTGGATAAGAAATTGAAGGAAAGTGAAGGAGAACTTCATAGTATTATGAATGTACTGGGAGATCTTAAATACCTTTTTGATCACCTATATTGGAGAATGAAAGAGAATTTTGATCATACTGGAACTTTTGAAGCAGGATTAGTTCAAATGTTTAAAGAAAATGGATGGATCAAAGAAAATTCAACAGATCAATTCCTGTATCGATCCTTCTATAATTTGTACGTTCATCACCACTCAATGGGAGATATTAGAGGAGGAGACAATACTAAGGATGAGGCAGAATAATTAAACAATTGAAGAATTTGGATTCTCTACTAGTTTAAAAATATTTATGTACTTAATGTGATTGTGCGGATTTTATTTGGTTTGGTTTGTTTTGCTTTAGAATTTTGAACTTTGATTATGTGTATAGTTTTGTGTCAGCGTTTAGTGTTGTGGCTTGATTTCAACGCTGATTTATAATTAGTTTGCTTAATATGTGTGAATGTTTGATTTGAAAAATGTATTTGTAAAAATTGTATTTTTCATATATAAAAGTTAGTTTGTTGTTGTTTGTAGAAATAATTTTTTGTGAAATGTTTGTTTGTGAATTATTATTAGATAAAAATTTGTGTTTAAAAATACTAAAAAAACTTTGGAGTAAATTAAAAGGAAATTGAAAATTTGAAAATATCGAAACATTAAAATTTCGGGCCTTTAGCGCTGACGGCGCCCTCGGCCCGAGAGCAGCTTTTAACCCTTAGAAATTTGTGATTTTCAATGTTAGCAACCATTTTAACCCCTCAAATTACCTTCAACCTTTGATTTTTGTACCTAGGGCTGGAGTTTGGGAGGACTTGAGGCAATTTTGAGCAAAGGAACTTTAGATTTCATCTTCTCTAGGTAAGAGCTACACTTTAAACTAAAAATTTTTTATTTTTACGAAGGATTTATCTCACATTGCTTAGGTCCAAAAATTTTTGAATTTTTTTGAGAGATTTGGATATAATCCTTTGGTGAAGAACTCTTACTTAGCGGATTTAGGTTTTAAATGTTTTACATTGTGATTTTTAGAATTTTGGGAATTTATTCAGATTTTTTTATCAAATTTTTCTTAGATTTCCTATGGCCCCAAGAATGAGCAAAAGAAATGTAAATTATGACGAGCAAAAATTTGTCAACTTCAGGGCTAGTGCTCGATTTAATAATCTACTTGAGCATAAAAAAGTAATTCTGGATCATGGTTTTAAGATTCTGGGAGGAGAAGTTGAGCGATTAATTATTGTCTGGTAATGGAAAATTTTTTGTTATTTTACTGCTGATGCAATTATTGGTATAGTTATGGAATTTTATGCCAAGTTTTTGGAGGCTTCTGACGATTTTGTTTTTGTTCGCAGAAAAAGGGTAAAGTTTACTCCAAGAAAAATAAATGAGTTTAATCAATTAAAGGATGTTTATGGATGCCAATATAAATTATTTTTTTGCTATAAAGGAGGCCTTATTTGAGGTTATTTCTTTTTTGACTCGTGAAAAAGGAACTTGAAGAGTGAAGAATAGAGTTAAAGTAAACTTTCCTCATTCTATGTTTAATGTAGTATCTAAGGCCTGACACTACTTCATTTCTGGAAGAATGATTCCGACAAACCATCATAGTGAGGTGACCAAGGATAGATTCATCCTAAACTTCTGTATTCAGCAAGTGATGGACATAAATGTAGGCTCTATTATTTATATGAAAACTAGATCTATTGCTTTGGGAGAGACCACTGGTGGTTTGACACACCCTGTACTTATTTACACTCTCTGTGAACAGGCAGGAGTTGATTTTAGGCCTGTAGAAGAGAGGATTGAGCCTCTGAGACCAATTGGGCCTGCCAATATAATGATGCCAATATAATGATATATAATTCTCATGTTGATTGGAGATATGGAAGTAAGACCATAGATAATCCTTCTACTTCGAGGACCCCTACTTCTAGTGACCATACTAACCGAGAACTTTTAAACTAAATGATGATTCAACAGGGAGATATCTTAAGAATGGATCATAGGTTGCAAACATGGATGCCAGAAATGCTCACACAGATAATTTGATTTGGTAGAAGTTTAAAAATGATGCTGCTTATGATGATGTGTTGGTGAGGTACATAAAGGGTGATCATTCAGCTCAATTTCCTACTCACCCTATTTTTACTCCATATCAGCAGCAGAATTTGGGTGTAGAAGAAGAAGAAGATGATGATGACTGGTGATCTTTATTTTGTTTGATTGTACTCTATTATTGTGTTGCTTGTTTTTATTATATTTTTGAGACTATTTGTTAGATTGTTAGACTCCATTTTGTTGTTATGTTGTGTTGTGAACTGTAGTTTGTAAAACTGTTTTCATTTCTGAAATTCAGTTTAGTTGGGTTGTTTGTTTCAGTATTTTGTTAAATGTAGTATAATTAACTCTTCTCAGTAGATTTTAGATGTATTATGTGCAATTTAATGTTTTAAGTCTTGTAGCTTTTTATATTAGCACGTGCAGTATTTCAGAATTAAAGTTTCAAATAATTATGTTTCAAAATCAGAACCTTCAACAGGTATGTCTTTTCTTTATGTATTTAATGTTTTCTTTCACCCTTTATTTTCTCCTTTGGTATTAGGGGTTAAATTTAGATAACTATATTTATGTTTCTAATATATAGTAAACTTAAGTAAACATTTTCAATAATAAAGGTTAATTCTAGAGACTATGATATTTGGTAAAAGAGAATAAAAATATGTTTTTCTATTTTAAGTAAAGAAATTTATATTTTTGAAGTATAAAAAATCTTAACAGATTCATGTAAAAAAGAAAGGAATTAAAATTTATCAAATCTTTAAGCAAATATAAATTTGTTGAGTGAAGAAACATAAGAAATTTTTAACTTTAAGAAGAAGATAGTGAAGTTCAAAATCATTAAAGGCTATCCAGATATAGTAATCCTCACATAAGAAAAAACGATTGAATATGATTTTGAAAAGAAAAGAAAAAGACAAAAATGTGGGGAGAAGCTTGAGGAGATGCCTAATTAAAAATGGGCTTCACTTGAATCAACTTAAGGAAGAAGACTTGTCCAAATTTTCTAAACATTTATTTGAATGTTAGCTTATTTACTAGTAAAGTTTTATGAATTTATTTTTCATATTTTATGAATTTAAGTAAAGTTTTATGAATTTATTTTTCATATGGATATTCTAAGTAACTTTAATATGACAATTTGCAATTTTTCTTAAAAGAATAGAGAATCAGAAATCTTTAACTTGATTATTGAGTATTCTTATATCTGTAGTATTAACTGGAGTTGTTTTGAATTTTTCTTAAGATATGCTATTATGTTTAGTCGACTAAAGTATGGAAATCTAAAAGTTAAATTATTTACCATTAGTCATATTTTTTATACTAGAGGAGTTGCTTGAGGACAAGTAGCATGTAAGTTTGGGGGATTTTGATACACCAAAAATATATGCATTTTTATACCTATATTGCATTTTTATTACACCAAAAATATATGCATTTTTATACCTATATTTTATACTCATTTTTAATGATATTGCACTTTAATGGAAGGTTTTTTATGTTCTATTACAAATTGTTGATTTTTAGGACTTGAAGCAAGAAGGAAGCAAAAAAGGATGGAATTTGAAGTCAAAATGGAAGGATGGAATTTGAAAGCAAAAAAGGATGGAATTTGAAGTCAAAATGGTGTTTTTGAAGAAATACTCAGCGCCGACAGCGCCAAGGGCAGTGCAGACGGCGCAGACCAACAAAACAGATAGTAAATTTTACTCAGCGGTGATGGTACCAATGTCGGTTCAACCACCGATTCTAGAAGATTCGACGTATTTGGATGTTTTTTGAAGAGATTTTAGAGGCACCTATTAGAGAACCAACTTGAGGCTCTATATGGGGCCGAATTGATCAGAAAAAGAGGACTTTTGGACTAACGAAATCTTCTTTTCTTCTCATTACCAAAATTCATTCTCCTACACACCATCTTCATTCCATAAACCATTAAGAGTTCATTGTTCATATAATTTAGAGTTTTAGTAGTGAGATTAAGTGTGAATCTTTCTTTAAGAGTGTTTGAGAAGGGGAAAAGTGAGAGATTTATTCTTCCTACATTTCCTAAGAAAGGCTACATAGGATTTGCTTTGAGAAAGAGTTTCAGATAATTGTTGTTTATTTAATAGTATTGTATGAACTTTCTTTAATATATGAAATTTGTGTTTTGTTGTATCTTTCTCATGAAGCTGGGTAGTTTCCTTTATCTTTCTCCCTACTTTGAGTTATGGTGAAATGAAGAGATAAGAAGGATATGCCAATATTAAAATATAAAATAAATTGTGAAGATTTTTTAACTCCATCTAGCCAATTGAATTGTTAAAATGTGTTGTGAAAAATATGATCCGGGAAATGGAGTATGAGTTCTACAAGAGAGTGAGGATCACATTTGATTCCATGAAGGAGAATTTTGTTCATGGAATTAAGTGCAAATAAATAGGGAAATATACTTTGTTGAGTGTAGAATTGGAGAATCTTTAGAGTGATAGACTAAAATCCCCAATTCAGTCTTAGTGTTTAAAAAATAAAGCGAGTGTTAGCCTTCAGGTGAAGGGAGGTGGGAGCTCTGGAGTGGGAGCCGGACAAATTTAGGGACTAAACCTGAGATTAGCCAATGATTTTCTATAACACTGTATCAGGGTAGAGATTTAAAATTTCTTTTATTTGGCACAATACATATTATAAACATTTATCTCATCTTATATCACCAAAACCTCATTGTAGTGGGAAAGATGCTTTTTCACATAAGAAATCTTCATTACGTAAACATAGTTTAGTAGATTAGTAATTACCGTTCAAACTTTGCATTTCTATTTTGCTAATAGTTAAGTAATTTAGTTGTGATAATATCTTAAAATTTAAAATTAGTGATAGTGATTTTGTTTTACTTTCTGTGAATTTCCTAGTTAATTTATCATGTCAATTTTAAACCTTTCCCGTGAGATCAATATTTGGGGATTAAATAGAAAGTCCATATAGAAAGTCCATTTATTTGGGGATTAAATAGAAAGTCCATTGTTACTTGATAATGATACGTATACTTGCATAGAATCTCATTATTAATTGCCTATACTTATATAAGTTTTACACATTTACTTTCTCGGGATCAAGTCATGAAGGGCATTTTGGTAATTTTGGCAAAATGAGGGGCATTTTGGTAATTTTGGAAATTTTGGAGTGTTTTGGGTAATTTGGGTGGTTTGAAATGGTTTGAAATGATTTTTGAACAAATTTGGGTGCTTTGGGTAAATTTGGAAATTTTGGCTAATTTTGGGATTTCAAGGGCAACTTGGTAAATTAGGTAGATTTGAAGGAAAAAAGGCTAAGTTTGGTAATTTGGTAAAATTGGGTGTCATTCACCTTACTTGAGCCATGGACCAATAGGATTCCCTATTTGGGTCCTTCATGCATCGTTCTTAGCTAAAACCTAGGCTAGAGCTAATGGGTATAGGGAACCATCTACATGAGTCTCCAAAAGGGTCAAGGGATCAAAATTAGTTAGGCTTGGGTTCAAGGTTGTGAGTGGAAGTGTAATGTTCAAGTGTGAGTGTGAGAGCAACCAAGACCAAACCACCAGAGGGCTAACCCTAAGACCAAGTGATGGCGGGTAGATTTATTGTGTAAATTTTGTAAATATTTTTCAATAGTACAAATTACACACGACTGATTTACTATGTAAATTTTGTAAATATTTTTCAATATTAAAAATTACACACAACAGATATATAATAAATATTTAATATAGTCCAATAGTCCAAAAAAAATTCCTTTTATGAAAATAGTTTATCTTTTAAAGCTCTTTTTAAACTGTCAAATCCATGTTAAAATCAACGCAAGTATACTTATCGCGATGCATCGCTCAAGTAATAAAGGGCTCTAATGGAGTCCTAGATTTCGATCCCACAGGGAAGTTGGAAAATTCTTTAAGTAAGTTTTTGAAATTATTTTATAATTTATAAATACAAAAATAAAAGTAAAGTGTGAAGTTTGACTATTAACTACTAAGGTAAATGCTATTTAAAATGCTGTTGAAAAATAAAGTTAACTAACTAAGAACGAGCTTTCAAAAGTAAAATTATGAAAACTAAATAAATTTTTTATTTTGACGAAAATTTCAAAATTAAGAAAGCATCCTTCCTCTTTACAATGAGTATATACAATGAGTATATGGTCTTTACAATGAGTATATGGATTTTGAAGAAATTGAAATAATTTGAAAATATATATATAAATTGTTTTGTGCCAAAGAAGAGGAATCCTATTCTTTACCCTCTTCCAAGGGTTATAAAGAACATTGACTAATCCAGAGTTTGGTCTCTAACTCCATAGTTAGGCTAGGAGGATACCGGCTACCACTCCAAAGCTCCCACTACTCCCTCTCCTGAGGACTAACAATCTCGCACTAGTTTCCAATCAACTGGACTAAATTGGGGATTTTAATCTGTCACCTTAAAATCTTCAATTTTGCATCAAACAAAGTATATTTCTCTATTTATTTGCACCCAATCCCATGGATGACATACTCTCCCATGAAATCAAATGGGATTCTCCCTATGTTGTAGAAATCAAATCCCTTTTCAGAACATATGTCTCTCAAAAAGTTTTGACATTTCAATTGGTCAGATTGAAAAGTAAATGAAGATCAAAGTTCAAATCATCAAAATTTATTAACATTTAAAATCGTAGAAAACAAAATCATTTCTTCACAAAACCATATCTCAAAGTAGGGAGAAGGATAAAGAAGACTACTCTGAATTCATGAGAAGGATATGACAAAACATGGATTTCATATATATAAACAAGTTTACAAAAAAAAATAAATAAAGACACAGCTTATCTCTCAATCCTTCCCAAGAAAATCCCTAGAAGTTTGACCGGAAGAAAGTATGTTGAGATTTTCATACCTATTTTATACTATTTTTTATGATCTTGCACTTTAAAGAAAGGTATTTTTGATGTTTTGTTACAAGAATGATGAATTAAGGTCATTTGAGCAAAAAGATGCAACAAGGAACGAATTTGGAGCGAAAAGGGCCAAAATGTGCATAGGGCACCGACAGCGCCATCGACCCCGCTGACGACGAGATTTACCCAAGACTCCAGAATTAATTCATTAAGAAGGCCCGCCGACGGCTCCCCCGAGGCCGCCTCGAGGCCGCCGATGGTAGCTCGGCAGTTATGACCAATCAGGCTTTGGATAAGGACAAATTTTGAAGGGATGCTTAGGCAACTCTTGGAAAAACTCATCCACAACTTTAAAAGAAGATTTTGGCCAAAATTGGAGAAGACTCTAGAGTTTTTTGGAGGTTAGAAAGGTTCCATTAGTGTTTGCTAGAGTGTAAAAATTATGAGGAATTCTTTGAGAGATTGTAATAGTGGAGGGAAAGTGAGAGATTTCTTCCTCCTTGCTGCTTTGAAGAGGAATTATGTGTGCTGTAAAAAAGTTTTCTTAGGGAGAAATTAGAGATAAGTTTATTTATTTGTTGTAGTTTGTATGACTTTGATTTTATATATGAATTCTGAGTTTTGTTGTGTTTTCCCCATGAGATCTGAGTAGTTTTCTCTGTCTTTCTCCTTGTCTCAAGATTTATGAAATGGTGATTTGAATTGGTGAAGTCATGAAAATGTTTAAGAAATTCTGATGATCTTTTTACTTCAATCTTAATTTACTTTCAATGTGGCCAATTGATTTATTAAAATATGTTGAGGTTTACAACTAAAGTGAAGATTACATCCAAGATTCAGAGAGGTCAAAGCATTTGAAAGTTGGGTGCAAATAACTAAGGAAATAATATTATCGGGCGTAGAATTGGAGATTTTAGAGTGACAGACTAAAATCCCCAATTCGGTCCTATCGTTTGGGTGCTGAAGTGTAGATGTTAGTCCTCAGGTGAGGGGAACGTGGGAGCTCTGAAGTGAGAGTCGGTATCCTCCCAGCCTAGCCGCAGATTCAGTAAACAAGCGTAGGATTAGTCAATATTTTTTATGTCTAGACCAAAGGGTAAAGAATATGTATGCCCCTATTTGACACAATATAATTTGAACTAATTCA
>NW_018230821.1:548785-550386 GCF_001263595.1 Phalaenopsis equestris | reverse complement strand
TTTTGAATGTCACATACGTACCTTCATTAGCATTAGTTATTTAATAGTTATTAAAATTACATATTTATTTCAATTGCCTATTAGTGACAGATAAGCAAATTGAACTTTGTTATTGTGATTAAAGTATTGTTTTTCTAAAATCTTAGTTTGTAGTTCTAATCTTACTCCCTGTGGGATCGATATCGATATCTAGGACTCCATTGGAGCCCTATATTACTTGAGCGATACGTATACTTGCATTGATCAGTGTGACTTTACAATTATTGAATATTTATTATGTCCATATTTATCGAATATAGAACTATTATTAAGTTTTGGTACCTTTGTTGAGGAATTAAATCTTTTAGCAGCAGTATTAAATACTTCTATTTTTAAGCATATATAATGTCACGGTCAAGTTTTTGGCGTCGCTATCGGGGAGTGAGTAAACAAAAATCACAATTAGACTAACGGACAAATTAGGATTATTATAAAATTTTTACTTGAATTGCAACTTTTTTTCATATTTAGTTAATTATATTACCGTGTACTGATTTTAAATTATATGCATAAATTTGGACCTGAAAATCTTATACCTTACGATTTGGAATTAGAACGCACTGTTAGAAAGATTAGAAAATTGAGAAGAGAACCTAGAAATTCTGATACAATGGAAAACAACATGAATATCAAGGAATAGAGAATGAACACTAACCTAGACCCCTACGAGATTATGCAAAGCCTACAGCAGATGAAATTCACTTATCTATCCAAAATCCTGATGTAGCTCCTAATTTATTTGAGCTTAAACCTGTTATTATCCAAATAGTATAAAACAATCAATTCAGAGGTACACCAAATGAAGATCCTATCTTACACCTCACTAGTTTTTTAAAACTGTGTGCTACTTTTAAATATTACAGAGTCTCAAACGATGCTGTTAGACTTAGACTTTTTCCTTTTTCACTGAGGGATAAGGCTAAGATGTGGTTAAATTTGTTAGCACTAGGATCTGTTAGAACTTGGGGAGAACTGTCACAGAATTTTCTATCCAAATATTTCCCTCCATCCAAAACTGCTAAACTTAGAAATGACATAACATCATTCTGTCAGATTGATGGAGAGTCAATATATGAAGTTTGTGAGAGATTTACAGATTTTCTTAGGAAATGCCCTCATCATTCGTTACCAGATTGGTTGATAATTCAAACTTTTTATAATGGATTAGTGGGATCTCTTAGATCAATTATAGATGTTGCGGCTGGTGGTTCTTTAATGTCAAAATCTTTTAATGAGGCTTATTCGTTAATAGAAGAGATGACTACCAACAATTTTCAATGGCCCTCTGAAAGTTTAAATTCTAAAAGAGTAGCTAGTATCCATGATTCTGATGCAATATCTATGTTAGCTACGCAGATTGCTGCATATCAAAGAAATTAGATTATTATGGAATGAATTATTCTCCAACACCTATTATGATGGAAGAAAATTCATCTGGGCAATTTGTGGATGTTCAAACTTCGTATGAGACTTTAAATGCTATTAATAATAGACCCAACAACCCTTATTCAAACTATTATAACCCAGGTTAGAAGAATCATCCAAATTTTAATTGGAATAAC
>NW_018230821.1:543765-544448 GCF_001263595.1 Phalaenopsis equestris | reverse complement strand
TTTATAGATACATAAAAACTTGTGATCGATGTCAACGAGTAGGAAATATATCTAGAAGAAATGAAATGCCTCTAAATTTCATATTAGAAGTTGAGATCTTTGATGTCTGGGGATTAGATTTCATGGGACCATTTATTCCTTCATCTGGGAACTTATACATATTAATTGCGGTAGACTACGTTTCAAAGTGGATTGAAGCACAAGCTTTACCTCATTGTGAAGCTAAAAGTGTTTCAAGATTTTTAATGAAAAACATTTTCGCTAGATTCGTAATGCCGATAGTGATTATCACTGATGGAGGATCCTATTTCAGGAATAAATACATTCAGAGATTGGCAAAAAAGTTTAATGTTATTACTAGAATCTCTACTTCCTATCACCCTCAGACTAGTAGGTTCGCTGAAGTTTCTAATAGAGAGATTAAATAAATACTTGAAAAGACTATAAACTCTATTAGAATAGATTGGTCCACTAGACTGGATACCCCATTATGGGCTTACAGGACGGCTTATAAAACTCTTATTGGAATGACTCCTTACAGACTAATTTTTGGAAAGAATTGTTACTTACCAGTACAATTGGAGCATAAAGCATATTGGGCGATTAAAGAATTCAATTATCATTTGAATGATGCTGGTAAGAAGAGATTGTTAGAATTAAATGAATTGGAAGAATTAAGAAAT
>NW_018230821.1:539202-543541 GCF_001263595.1 Phalaenopsis equestris | reverse complement strand
GGAGCTGTTGAAATTGAAGATCAGAAAACTGGAAATAGATTTAAAGTAAATAGACATAGATTAAAACCATATTTTGAGGGTAAAAGACCAAATTTTAAAGAGGTTTTAATGATCAGTCAACCTGAATGACACCTGAATAGGTTGGGCTGACGACGTTAAACCAAGCGCTTTATGGGAGGCAACCTATATTAACCTTTACTTTTATTGCAATTATAGTAGTTTTTATTTGAAATTATCATTAATTTGTGGTAGTATTAAGCCCTACTACTCTTATTTACCCTTGAATCATCATAAAAATTGGATCTATAAGGAAAAGTTGGAACGCATTTGGACAAGAGCAAAACTGTGTAATTTTTGCCTTGGGCGCCGATGGAGCCATCGACGCCACCGATGGTGGGTTTTTCCCGAGTTTCCAGGAAAAATAAATACAGAGGCTCGCAGACAGCGCCCTCAACCCCACCACAGGAAAAATAAATATAGAGGCTCGCCGACGGCGAGATGGCGGTTTCTGGAGTTTGAATGGCAGTTTTTTGCGGTTTTTGGGTGGGAGTTACCCTTTTAAACTCTAAAATTTGATTCCTAATTCATATTTTTCCCCAAAAATGAAGTGAAACTCCACCAATTTCATTCTTATGGCATCTATTTCCCCTTATAATCCCATAATGTGAGTTTTCAATCGGCAAAAGTTTATTAGTGCGGAAGCGCAGCGAATCTTCAACAAGTTACTGACAAAGAAAAGATTGATCATTGAAAGAGGATTCGTAAATTGCAGATTGAATAATCCTTCGACTGCAATTGAAGAAACGATAGTGCGGCAAAGATGGGAAGTGTTGTGCAACACTACCGCCGCCGTGGTTGTTCCTGTGGTAAGAGAGTTTTATGCAAATTTGCATGGAAACAACCAGGGAGTTGCTTATGTGTGAGGTAGATGGATCACTTTCACTCTTGCACTGATCAATGAATTATACATGATCGAGAACGTTCTTGTATGCCACTATTCCAATTTCGTCCTGACAAGAAACCAGATGAATGAGATTTACCAATGTTTAACGGACAAAACTGACGACTGGGAAATGAGAGAGAACATGTATGTTAGTTTTTCTACGACACTTCTAAATCCTAAATTCTAAATCCCGTTTCAAAATGCTGGCACTTTTTCATTTCTGCGAAACTGTTACCGACAATGAAAATATGTAAAGTTTCTAAAGATAGTGCTATTTTGAATTACTGCATCCAGAGGGGACTGCCAATCAATATTGGATCAATAATTGTGAAGTCGATTTTGGGCCTGATCTTTCATGGATCAACTTATGGGCTTGGACACCCTTCCATAATTTTCTCACTTTGCAGTCAGTTCCAAGTGTCCTACAAAAATTGTGAAAAGGTACTTCTACCTTGGAAGCCTTTGGACCCAACTGAGAGATTTCCAGCTTTTGAAGATGAAAATGACATGGCCATTATAGTCGATCAATCATCTCAGAATTCATTGCCAGCTCAACCCTTAATTCTTGATAAAACTCTGCTGATTTTATGCAGAATCAAGAAATTGGAGAACGAGGTACCAAATGTAATGAATGCAATTAATAATATCTCTGATTTCTTTGATCATCTAGATTGGAGGATGAAAGAACATGGATGAAAGAACATTTTGATCACTCTGGACATTTAAAAGATAGTTTGATACGACTGATGAGGAGGATGAAATTAATAGAGGAAGATTCTACTGGAAATTTTCATTCTGACCCTTCTACAACTTCTTTGTTCATGTGCAATCAATGGGTGATCTCAAAGGAGAATCCAGTACTGAATCTGAAGAATAGTAGATTTATAATACTACCTATCTGACTATCTATATAACTTGATTTGAACTTTATATTTGCTTTGCTTTAGAATTATGCTTTTAGATATCTGTATAGTTGAGACTAAGCATAGGATGTTTTGTTTTCAGCATTTTGAGTGTTGTGGCTTGGATTGCAACGCTGAATTAATGTGTTGAGGTTGAGAAAATATCAAACTTAAGTGTGTTATGTAACGTATATTGTACCCCTTAGAATTTATATATAAATGTGATGTTCTGTGTTGTGAAAGTTTATTTATGCTAATTACATCATTTAGTCAATTAAAATTATGTCTATAATGTTTGAACGGATGTCGTTAAGGCTTGAAATTGATCGAAATCGCAAAAATCTGGGAATTGAACAAAATCAATAGAGCCCGCTGCCGGCGCCCCCGCCGCCGCCGGCGGCGGATTTTTCCCGAGACTTAGGTTCAAAATTCAATAAAGCGTGCCGACGGCGCCATAAACCCCGCTGACGAAGAGCTCATGAAAAAAACACATTTACACCCCTCTCCGCCCGCCACCCCCCCCCCCCCCGCCACTATTCATCATCCCCTTCCTCTTAAAAATATTATGTTTGACCTAGGGCTTGAGAGATCTTGGATTAGAAGGCGGTTTCAAGGCTTTTTGACACCAAATTTGATCATCTCTAGGTAAGAACTTCACTCCAAACTAAAAATATTTTATTTTCACCATAGATTTCTTCCACATTGAGGAGATCTAAAAATTTTAAGAATGTGAAGAAAATATTGGGAAGAAATTCATGAAACTTAGTGTTGAACTCTTAGAATTACTTTTGGAAGCCATTATTTGCATATTTGAAGTATATTTTGGAATTTTTCTATAATTTGATTAGATTGAAATGGTTCCACGACAAAACAGACGAATTGAGTACAAGTCTCGCTTCGTCAATGCAATGGGTCAAACAAGATTTACTTCAGTATTTGAACGAAAGAAGTGTATACAAGATCGAGCTTTTGAGAGTCCGGGTGGAGAGATTGAACAAGTTATTGTCGAGCGGAGGTGAGAAAACTTTTGTTACACCACCAATAAAGCTGATGAAATTATTGTGAAGGAGTTCTACGCCAATGTAATCTATTCTGAAGATGGAATCGTTCAAGTGCATGGATTTCCTATTGAATTTACTGTCGTTTGCATCAACACCTTTTACAAAGTCCCAGACTCTTACAGCTGCCACTATGAATCCTTTAGTACGATGGAAGGCTCCCTGAATGATGTGATCAACTTTCTCACTGGTGGGAAAGGAACGTGGAAGAATAAACAACGAGAATGGGTAAATTTTTCTGCTTCCATGATGAATGCCACCTCTAAGGCGTGACACTATTTTATTTCCTCTACTATGTTATCGACTTATCACCATAGTGAGGTAACTAGAGATAGAGCTATTCTAAATTTCTGTATTTAGAATAATAGAACTATAAATGTGGAGAGAATTATCTTTAAGAATATATTGACTATGGGAAGAAGTAAAACAAGTGGAGGGCTAGGACATCCTGGCCTTATTTATGCACTTTTCCAACTTTCTGGAGTGGAAGCTGGAGATGATGAATGGGTTCACCCTATGAAACCCATTAGTAAAGCCAATTTGAAAACTTATGAATCCCATGAGAAATGGAGAACTGGAAGTAGGAGTGAAGAACCTTCTACTAATAGAGATGTCCCCTCTACAAGTTATGACCTTCCACCTTCTAGCTCTCCTACTCTGACTGACTTGATGAATGAGTTGACCTTGCAGTGGAAGAGCATAAAATTAATAAATGAAAGGATTGGAGGTTTAGAACGTGAATATGATTACGATAGTGAGTACCTTCAAAGACATTCAAATTTTGAGGTAGCTTATTACGAAGCTCAGTCCCGACGCTACAGAGGTGAGCCTGATGTTACTTTTCCTGAGTGCCCCCGATATACTCAGTATCAGCCTGATCCACCTGCTGATCAAGGTGACAAAGATATAGCTTGGGATTTTGATATTTGATAGTAATTGATGTACTTGTATTTGTAGTTTTATTTCTGTGTTCTTTTGTAATAGAAATAGATGATTGTGTGTATTTGAATTTTCATTTTATTGCTATGTTGTACTTGGATGAATTTTAATTTTTGTTATAAAGTAAATGTTGTATTTAAATTTGCATGTTTAGTATAATAGATGTTGAGTCGTATTTTGTAATGTAATGTAATTTTTATTTCACTTTTTAATTGTAATTGTTTTGTTTAGTATTGTGGTTGTATTAGGAAATGTTGTGCTTATTTAATGTTTTAGTTTTATACTTATTTCAAAATTTCATTACACAAAAATTTCTCTAATGATTTATATGTGTACAAAGCTCCTAATATTACAGACCAGGTGAAGTAGAAATTTTGAGAAGACCTGCAAAAATTTCAGAATGATGAAAATGCCTAAAATGCTGATGTATGATTTATATTTAGAACTTTTCTTTCCACCTGTATTATTTCATATTTAAAAATTTAAGTTTGGGGGAG
>NW_018230821.1:537111-538285 GCF_001263595.1 Phalaenopsis equestris | reverse complement strand
TGACCAAAGGAAAATATGTTGAGATTTTCATACCTATTTTATACTATTTTTGATAATAATACACTTTAAAGAAAGGTATTTTTTATGTTTTGTTACAGGAATGATGAATTAGGGTCATTGGAGCAAAAAAAATGCAAATAGCAATAAAGAAGCAAAAAAGGAGCGAATTTGGAGCGAAAAGAGCCAAAATGTGCAGAATTGAACTAGGGTGCCAACGACGCCATCGACCTCGCCGATGATAAGATTTTCCCTAGACTCCAGAATTAATTTATTAAGAAGGTCCGCCGACGGCGCCCTCGAGGCCACCGACGACGGAAAGCTCGGCGGTTATGACCAATCAGGCTTTGGATAAGGACAAATTTTGAAGGGATGCTTAGGCAACTCTTGGAAAAACTCATCCACAACTTTAAAAGAAGATTTTGGCCAAAAATAGAGAAGACTCAAGAGTTTCTGGAGGTTAGAAAGTTTCCATTAGTGTTTTCTAGAGTATAAAAATTGTGAGGAATTTGTTGAGAGATTATAAGAGTGGAGGGAAAATAAGAGATTTCTTTCTCCTTGCTGCTTCGAAGAGTAATTCTGTATGCTGTAAAGAAAAGAAGAGATTCAGAGGAACTTTAAGGAGTTTTCTTAGGGAGAAATTAGAGATAAGTTTATTTATTTGTTATAGTTTGTATGACTTTGATTTTATATGAATTTTGAGTTTTGTTGTGTTTTCCCCATGAGATCTGAGTAGTTTTTTCTGTCTTTCTCCTTGTCTCGAGATTTTTCAAAATAGTGATTTCAATTGGTGAAGCCATGAAAATGTTGAAGAAATTGTGATGATATTTTCAATTCAATCTTAATTTACCTTCAATCTGGCCAATTGATTTGTTAAAATATGTTGAGTTTTACAACTAAAGTGAAGATTACATCCAAGATTCAGGGAGATCAAAGCCCTTGGAAGTTGGGTGCAAATAAATAGGGAAATAATACTATCGGGCGAAGAATTGAAGATTTTAGAGTGACATACTAAAATCCCTAATTTTGTCCTATCGTTTGGGTGCTGAAGTGTAGATGTTAGCTCTCAGGTGAGGGGAACGTGGGAGCTCCAAAGTGAGAGTCGGTATCCTCCCAGCCTAGTCGCATATTCAGTAAACAGGCGTAGGATTAGTCAATGTTCTTTTGTTCTTTATGT
>NW_018230821.1:513478-537055 GCF_001263595.1 Phalaenopsis equestris | reverse complement strand
CACAATATAATTTGAACTAATTTATATAATTTGAACTAATTTACTTTATCCATTAACTATAATTTCTTGACAAGGAGAAGGATGCTTTCTTATATATTGAATATCACATTCGCACCTTCATTAGTATATTTAGTTAATTAATAGTTAAAATTACATATTTTATTTCAGTTGTCTATTAGTGACAGATAAGCAAATTGAACTTCGTTGTTGTGATTAAAGTTTTGTTTTTCTAAAATCTTAGTTTGTAGTTCTAATGTTACTTCCTAGGGGATCGATATCTAGGACTCTATTAGAGCCCTATATTACTTGAGCGATATGTATACTTGCATTGATAAGTGTGACTTTACAATTATTGAATATTTATTACATCCATATTTATCAAATCTATAACTTTTATTAAGTTTTGGTACCATTGCTGAGGAATTAAACTCTTAGCAGCAGTATTAAATACTTCTATTTTTAAGCATATATAAGTCGCGGTCAAAGTTCTCTCCAAGCCTTTTTCTCTTTACAATTCGACTTAACTCTCTCTTAGAAGTGTAATTAAGATGAAAACCTCTCACCTTTTGTCCCTCATACAACCTTAGAAGAAAATCTCCTCTTCTCTCCTCTTGCCTCTCAGACCAACTTTCTCTCTCTCCCTTTTTCTTCCTCTTTCAACTCTACGAAGTCATCTCTTTTATTTTAGGCTGCCTCCTTTGAAAAATAATTCAAAATTCCCCTCCAAAAGTCAACTCCTTTGAATTAAAAATATGTGACATTTGATCTAGGAGATATATCCCTACATAAAAGAACCTTCCAAAGTGCCTAGATGCATTTAATTAAACTAATATGTCTGTAGAACAAGTGTCCCTTTAAAAATTTGAACAAAATTCATCTCGAACTGCCTTAATTTGCAAAAATTATTCTCTGGTGCATCATGCGTCGATCTGGCGCATCATGCACCGATTTGGTGCAACATGCGCCAGTTCTCTATCAAATGGCACATCATGCGCCGATCTGGCACATCATGTGCCAGAATCCTAAAATTTGTTGTTTTTGTTCCAAATTTCATCTTTTTGACCATTTTTGCTTCAAATGTCTAAAAATGAGATACTTGCAACAAAAAAATGAAAATACCCTTCTTTAGAGTGTAATATCAATAAAAATAAGCATAAAATATGTGCTTATAATAGTATATTATTTTGATGTTTTACCAAACAATCCTATGGGAACTCTCATTGAGCTTCCCCATATTGGCCCCACCTACTAAGTGCTAGAGGTTATAACCTATATGTGGAACTTCAAGTTGAGCAAAGAGGAGTTTAGAATTTCTAATGGTGAGGGTTCCTTTCTGGTCCTATAAGAATAGTCAATAGGAAAATCCTATAGCTAGACCCTAGGCTTCTAAGGAGGAAAAACTAGACCTCAACCAAAAGTGAGGTCAACAACTACCTCCTCCTACAACAGTGGGAGGATTTAGAATTTTTCTAGGACATGGGTTTTATAGATGTTATGTTAAAGACTGTTCAAAAATTGCCAAACCTTTATGCTATCTTTTTCAGAAAAAAATATTATTTGATTTTAACCAGAATGCCTAAATGCTTTCAATTTATTAAAGAAAAAATTAATCACTACACCTATTATTGTTTAACCCTATTGGGGGAGACCATTTGAGATGATGTGTGATGCGAGTGATTATTCTATTGGGGTTCTGTTAGGGTAAAAATATGATGAGATTTTTAAAATTATATACAATGTGATTAAGACACTAAATAAAGCTAAGCTGAATTACAATACTATTGAAAAGATCTTATTGACAAGAACATATGCATTCCATAAACTTAAATCATGTCTAATTAAAGCAAAATGTATTTTGCATATTTATCATTCTGCTATAAGATATCTAATGCTCGAGAAATATGCAAAACCAGGATTAATTAGATGGATCCTTTTGATGCAAAAATTTTACTTAAAAGAAGTGGATAGGAAGGGATCTGATAATCAAATTGCTGATAATTTATCAAGGCTTGAATAAAAAAAATTATGATAATTTTGATGATGATATAAATAAAAATTTTCTCGATGAATAATTATACATTATTTATGAGTGGCATGTTCTGTGGTATGCTGGTATAATTAACTTTAAAGTTACTAATATTTTACCTTACAGATTAACCTACCACAAAAAGAAGAAGTTCATTAACGATACAAAATTTTAATTTTGGGATGAGTCATATTTATATATGAAATGTAAGGATCAAGTTATACAAAGATGTTTATTATTTGAAGAAGCCCTAGAAATTATTCAAAAATATCATGAATCTGATTTTGGGGACATTTTGGAGTGGATAAAACTATATTTATAATTCTAAAATATGGAATTTATTGGACTAAATTTTTTAGAGATGTTAGTATTTGTGTAAAAATATGTGATCGATGTGAGAGAGTAGAAAATATTTATTAAAAAGAATGGAAATGCTCCTAAAATTTACTTTAGAATTTGAATTTTTTTATGTATACAGATTGGAACTTTTTGGACCACTTATACCATCTTTTGGAAATCTGTATATTTTAATAGTTGTTGATTATGGTTTTAAATGGATTAAAGCAGTTGCTTTACCCTGCTGTATGCTCATAGTGTTGCCAAATATTTAAAGAAAATTTTTTTTACATGATTTATGCCGAGATTAATCCTAAAAGATGGGGGAAGCCATTTTAAAAAAAATGGAATTGAAACAATAACTAAGAAATATGGAATTAAACATTGATTTATCGTAGCATATCAACCTCAGACCAATGGTCTAGCTGAAGTGTCCAATTGTGAAATAAAAAGAATATTAGAAAAGATTGTAAACCCTGATAGAAAAGATTGGTATGCTTGACATGTTAATGCATTATGGGCCTATAGCTTCTACAAGAATATCACCATTTAGATCATATTTGGAACGTTTTTTCACTTACTAGTTGAATTGGAGCATAAAGTTTATTGGGCTGTAAAGGAATTTAATTATAATTTAAGTGATGCTAGCGAGAACTAATTATTGCAATTAAATGAGCTTGAGGAAATTAGAAATGACTCTTTTTAGAATGCAATAATTTGTAAGGGAAAGATGAAATTTTGGCTTGATCGAAAGATTTTAAGAAACGATTTTGAGCCTGGACAAGAAGTTTTACTATATTATAATAGATTGAAATTATTTATCAAAAAAATTAAGTCAAGGTGGTCGGGGCCATTTATTGTGTTAAAATTCTATCCATATGGTGTTGTGGATATTAATGATCCAAAAATGGGAAGAATAATTAAAGTAAACAGACATAGATTGAAACCTTACATAAGTGGAAACATGCCTATATTTAATGAAGTATTGATGTAGGGTGAACCAGAGTAAACATTGGATACGTCAGCCTGACGATGCTAAACCAAGCTCTTTATGGGAGGCAACCCATGGTTATCTATGTGGATTGATTTTTGTAGTTTCAATGAGATCTATATGATATGAGGAGGCTCTAAACACTAATCTATTGATCAAGCTAAGGGTGGGACGTATTAATTAGACCTGAGGCGAAGCAGTGCTTATTTGAGCACTGACGCGTAGGCACCAAAACTTGGCGCTTAGGCGCGAGTTTACAATAAGTACAGTGCCTAAGTGCCAAAATCTAGCATCTAGGAGCCACAGTTTGAATAACTACCTCATTGTAGTTTGAACGCACTTCTTCCCTTTAAAATCACTTTTAACTTGTATGGGGTTATCTTCTTGACATTTCTAATCATTTGGGAGGAAAAGAAGAGTGCAAGAATCAACTCCCTTGAGATGATGACATCAAGAACTATGGAGATCAAGAATAATGGAGCTTTTTATAGAAAGAATTTCAAAAACAAAGACACCCAGACTTACTACAATGGACATCTTGCGGTTACCATTAAAGGTATTGCAAAAAAGATCAAGAAGATAGAATAGGAAATGACAAGCATCTATACAAAAATTAGCACATCTCTGATCAATCTGACCATCTGTACTGGCAGGTGAAGCTTCAATTTGATAATTATGTAAATTTCCAGGAGGCGCTAATATGGATGTATCTAAAGATCAATTGGATCAAAGAGAAGTTTGCAAAAGTATTTCCTCACATTCAATTTTATAATCTATTTTTGCATCACCAGCCAATGAATTTGAATGTAGAGTAAAATATTTTTAATTTTTACGAGTAGTGGGTGCAATGTGTTGAAATATGATATTTTGGTGTGTTTGATTTAGTGTTGAACTCTGATCTGTAGGTGTCAGTGTGTCTGTATGTTAGTAAGTTTGTGTTTTTGTTTATCTATATTCACTTATCTGATTATGTAGGATTTATGTTTTTTGGTTTGTATTAAACTATTGTATATGTTGTGTGTTTAAATTGTGTTTGTGAGTTTTATATTTAGTTTTAGTGTGGTTGAATCATATGGATTGTTTGTATTTGGGAATCATATGATTATGCAGATGAAAGTTGGGAAAAGTTTGGAAGTTGTTAAAATTATCAAAATGATGTTGAATAGAGTAAAATAGGGACTAGTGGACATAGGTTTGTTGTGATTTTATTTAAAAAATCTAAATTTGTAGAATTAGGCACTAGTGCCTAGGTTCCAAATCTTGGCATCTAATCACAAAATTCCCGAGAGCAGAGCACCTAACCGCCAATATTCGGCACATAAGTGCAAAAATTTGGCTCCTTGGTGCCGAATCAGCTGAACCACTAGTCCACACCATTTTCACTGCAGGAAGCATCTTCTTACCATGCAACCCATCGCAAGAGGTCCCTAGAGCTTTACATAAATCTCAATTTTAAAATTTTTAGGACTCAAAAACTCTAAATTTTTTCTTCTTTTGGGAAGATCTACACTTTGCCATAATTTTTTTCTCATTTAACCATCGATTTCTTCCATATTGTGAA
Source organism: Phalaenopsis equestris (assembly GCF_001263595.1). NCBI lineage: Eukaryota > Viridiplantae > Streptophyta > Magnoliopsida > Asparagales > Orchidaceae > Phalaenopsis > Phalaenopsis equestris. The sequence goes on along the minus strand of NW_018230821.1, from coordinate 532,141 downwards.
AATGCCAAAAATCATGAATTTTAGAGAAAATTAGTCTGTTACAAAGAGCTTTTTAATTTAGAAAAAGAGTGTAGGAGATTATAGAATATGTATTTGGAATTTCTTTGGATTTTCATTAAATTTTTGTTAGATTTCACATGGCTCCTAAAACCAAGTGTGAGAAAGGAAAGAAAACTTTAATGACTCATTAGCCTCAAAGAAAGGCATTGTTTCAATGATGTTCTCATGACAAAGAAGGTGATTGTAGAATGAAGCTTTGTTATGCAGGGAGGAGCTTTCAAAAATTTGACAGTGACACGACATTGGGAAATTTTCTTCCACTTTACTATTGTAGCCGTTATTTCAGTGTTGCATGGATTTTATGCTAACCTCCCCAAAATTTCTTATGAATTTATAGTAGTCAGAGAGAAATGTGTATACTTCACTCTAAAGCGTACCAATGCTCTATACTCATTGCGTGATGTTTTCAAGAGCTATTATTCTCATTTTCATCCTATTGAGTCAGAATTTAATGAGATTATAACATTTCTAACCAATGGAAGGGGAGCTTAAGAGATAAAAAATGAACACAAGGTAAATTTTTCTTCTTCTTAGCTAAATGCACAATCAATGGTTTGAAACTATTTCATCTCTACTCATTTCATCCTACAAATCATTTAAGTGAAGTGACCAAGGATAGAGCCACTTTAAACTTTTGCATTTATAGGTTGAAACATATAGACATTGACTCTCTTATTTATAATAATATTATCACTTCTTCAAAAGGAGTAACTAATGGAGGCCTTGGATACCCTTCCCTCATTATTACTTTATGCCAACAATTAGAAGTAAGTTATGAGAAACGGAAAGATTTGTTGTAGCCACTAAAGCCTATTGGACAGGATAATGTGGAACTATAGGGATTGCATGTTGTGCAGAAAACTGGAGCTAGCTCTTCTGATAATCCTTCTACCTCTAGGGATTCTACCTCCTGTACTTTTTCTCGTCGTGTTGTTACGTTAGATATTGTGCTTGATCGGGTGCAGGAATTATAAGATGATGTATTATTTGTACAGAGTAAAGTACAAGACATTGATGATCATTTGGAACACTTTGATTCTTATCTCAAATGGAAGAGTGATTATGAGTAAGGTTTCTAAACCTCTCTTCTAAACTTTCTCTCAGAATATAAGACTATGGATTTTCCTTCTTATCTACAGTATATGAGGTTAGAGCATTGCAGTCCTTTACAGAAAGAGGACGATGAGAAGGAGTAGGATGAGTAGTAGTTTGATTTCTAGAGTGGTTGTACTAAGTTTTCCTTATCGCTTATCACTTTGTTATTGTACTTTTAGGTCTTATCTTTGTACTGAATTTTAAGTTGTTTATTACTATGGCTTGCTAGATTTTGTACGTGCTGCTTGTACTACACTATTGTTTACTTTTTGTTGCAGATCATATATAATATTTCTTGTGTGTTAGAGTATTTCTTTTACTTTTAAATTTTCATGTTATACATGTAGATTTGAGATTTACTACTGCTAAGCACCTATTTTTACTACTTGTACTTGTACAATTTTCATGTTTAGAACCCTGTGATGGATAAGAATTTTGTTAAATTTTTATCTCTTCATATTTATTTTATACTAAAATGTTTAAATCTATTTAAAAACTTAAGTTTAGAAGAGGGAGAAAACTTTAAGAAACTAAGCTTTATTTTTCCTTAATAGATTATATTTAAAAGTTATTTTTGAAAAAAACTATGATATGTGGTGTTAACTTTAGAGAACTATATTTTTGATTCTATGAATGTTATAGTTGACTTAAGTTAAAATTTTTTATAATAAGGAGTAGTTCTAGAGTTAAGGTATTTGGTATAAAAGAATAGGGATATGCTTTTACTATTTATAGTAAGAAAAATTGTACTTTTGAAACACTAAGGATCTTAGATTTACACGTAAGAAAAAATTGAGACTCTATGAAAAATCATTTTTAAACTAATACACATTATAAAGTAAAGAATAGTGATAAGTTTCTAACTTTAGAAGGAGAATAATGAATTTCAAAATCATTAAAGGCTATCCAAATATAGTAATCCTCACTTAAGAAAAAGTGTAAGGATTAAAAAGATCTTGAAAGGAAAGAAAAAGAAAATAAATGGAAAAAGTAAAAAGAAAATATGTGAGGAGACGCTTGAGGAGATGGTTGTTGACCTCACTTTTGGTTGAAGCCTAGTCTCTTCCTTAGAAGCCTAGGATCTAGCCATAAGACTTTCTTTTTTACTATTCCTAGAGACTAGTAAAGGAACCCTCACAGTTAGAAATTCTAAAAACTCTTCCTTGCTCATCTTGAAGTTTTACATATTGGTTCTAACCTCTAGCACTTAATAGGTGGAGCCAATATGGGGGAGCTCAAGAAGAGTCCCCATAAGATTGTTTGGCCTTATGGTTAGCCCTGGGGTGTGTGGTCTTGGTCAGTCTTGCACACACACACTTGATACCCCTCACCCCACTCACAACCTAAACCCTTAACCAAACACTCACAACCTAAACCCTTAACCAAACATGCTTAGCTTGATCCCTTACTCTTTTGGAAACTCATGTGGATGGTCCCCTAAACCCTTAGCCGTAGGCTAGGGTTTGGCAAAGACTAACACATGGAGGATCCCTAGTAGGAGCTCCCTTGGTTTCATAGCTCAAAGAAGGGTAATTTTATGATTATCATCCTCAATTGATCTCATCCTACCCAAATACCCAATTTAGCCTTTTGCCCCAAACTTTCTCAAAATTACCAATATGCCCTTGAAACCCTAAATTTTCAAAAATTGCCCAATTTTATCCAAAAATCATCTCAAACTCTTTTAAACCACTAAAATTGCCCAAACTCTTTTAAACCACTACTCAAACTCTTTTAAACCACTAAAATTGCCCAAAACATTCAAAAATTTCCAAAATTCCAAAATACCTCCAATATTGCAAAAATTGCAAAATGCCCTTGGTGCCCCAAATTTTTCGAAAACTTGCAAAATCTTTCCAAACACTCCCAAAACCAATCTTGACCACTCATGAAGTCCAAATTGACCAATTTTGAATAATTTTGTCCAAAATCCCAATTTTTCTCTTTAAGACCCAATTACCCCAAATCACCACCAATTTCCACCAAATTGATTTCAAATGTCCCCAATTTCAAATTTAAACTTAACTTTGTCATATCTAAACAAATTTTGAACCAAATTCAAGCCCAATTGAATCCAATTTCAAACCCAAATTTCAAACCTAATTTTAACCCCCAATTTGACCTTAAGCCAAATTTCTAGCAAATTGAACCCCCTAACCTATCCAATTTTCTCAATTTTAGATACTAAACTCTTCATGAAATTTCCCCACACCGAATTAAACCTTCAATTGGCCTTGATCCAAAACCTAGGCCATCCTAAACCTAAGCTCAAATCCATTTCTCCAAATTGACCTAACTTCAAAATTCCATCAAATTGTGAACCTTGTGATCAAACAAATTCCCCAAATTCACTTCCTAAACACTTCATGACATCATCATGGACCCATTTGATCCTTGAAACGATTTTTAAGTCAAGCATAAACCAAGCCCAAATCCAACTTTTGGACCAAACGTGGAAGTTCCCTATCAAAACCTCCCTCTATTGAGCACTCTCACCCACTCTTAGACCAAGGCCGCATCACCCCTTGATTGAACTCTTACCTAGGCTCAATCTTAGCTTAAATTGGTGCTTGGAGGAGCTTCATGAAGTCACAACAAGTGTCTACAACTAACTTAATCGAGGTCTCTCCTCTTGGGATAAGGTATAGATTACAAACCCCAAAATCGTGCCCAGTTTCATTAATTGTGAAGAGAATGTTCATTTCAAATCTATCTAGTTGTATGGATTTGTTTGTCTCTATTAGATGAAGCTATAGAAACTATCCGTGAGTGATTTGGTCAAGTATCAACAAGATTGAAGTTTTTTAGTGTGGAAGGTTTGTGGTTTAGAACAGATGGGGACGATGAATGAATGTCGCCCATTTGCGCATGTATCGATCCAACGACAGAGGAGGAGTCAGACAAAAAGATGGTTCTTAAAGCGCGACCTATGTGGAAGCTGACATGGAAGGCGACATCAAATGGAAGCATGTTATGTGGTCTTTCAGAGCCACCGAGGATCCAAACAATGCGGGGTGGATAAGTAGATAAATAGGGTATTTTTGTATATATTTAAATTCTAAAACTTCAAAAATTCATAACTTGGTGCAGAAAAATCAAAAAAAAAAATAAAAATTCCTTCTTGCTCAGTGAAAAATAAAAATTTAAAAATTCCTTCTTGCTCAGTGAACAGAGAAGAATAATGTGGATTAAAAATAAAAATTATTTGACATGTCTCTAATTTTTAGTTAATTAAACACTCTCCGAACTATTTTAACTTTAATTGAGTAAAGAGTAGTCACCATGGCTTGAAACTTTAGGGAATGTTTCCTCATGACAGTGAGGATGTCACCTAAATTTTCCAAGGTCAGAGGACACCTCTAGCTCTAAAATACTAATTTTCAACTGTATTGGCCCAATTTTTACTAAATCATTTTATAAATTAAAATATTAATAAAAAATGAGGTATGTTTTGGTAGGATCCTTATAGTTAGAGGAAACTAGAAAAAACATAAAATGTATTTAAATGATTGTGCAAAATTTTCTAGTTGATTAAGTGTCTAAAATCTATAAAAATATAAATAAACAAAATATTATTTAAAAATTTTAAAGATTGATTCCCAACTGTATATAATGATGATTTTGACTCACTGTAAAAATTGGAAACCCATTTGTGTTAGTTTGTCCCTAAAGTATATTTTTCAAATGAAATGGTATTTTGTTGACCCCACTTTTGGTTGAGGTCTAGCTCTTCCTCTTTAGTTGTCTAGAGTCTAGTCGTAGGACTTTCCTGATTAACTATTCCTAGAGGACTAGAAAAGGAACCCTCGCCAATAGAAATTCTACACTCTTCTCTACTCAACCTGAAGTTCCACATGTTGGTCTTGACCTCTAGCCCTTAGTAGGTGGGGTCAGTATGGAAGAGCTCAAAGAGAGTCCTCATGGGATGTTCAAGCTTTAGGAATAACCCTGTGTGGTCTGGTTTTGGTTAGGCTAGCCTGCACACAGCCTGCACACACCTTCTCACACACACCTTCTCACATACCCCAAACTCTAGGACCCCTTTAATTTGGTCTCCTGATTTCTCTTGGAAAGCTCATATGGATGAACACAAACCCCTAGTCTTTGGCTAAGAGGGTTAGGACTAGGATATTGAACATTCAAAAATGAGTCCTCATATGGCTCCTATTAGTTTGGCATGGCTTCATTGCTTACTTGCCCATTCTAGCCCAAAATCACCAAATTACCAAAATACCCCTACAAATCTAATTTTTGCCAAAAATCCTAAAAATACTCAAAATACCCAAACTTTTCCAAAATTCATCTCAAATCACCCACCACTACCTTAATTAACCAAAACTCACCAAAATCACCAAATTTCCAAAATACCCCCAAAATTGCCAAAAATTACCAAAATCTCTCTCATAACCCAAAAATTTCAAAAATTTCAAAAATTTTCGAAAATTTTCAAATTCATCCCAAATATTCCCAATTTCACTTTTTTACCATCACACTGACCCAATTTGACCAAAAGCCCTAAATTACCCTTAAAGGCCCAATTTTCCCAAATTAGCCCCAATCTTGGCCTAATTAGCCCAAATCTTGCCCAATTTCAATTTCAAATCAAAATTCAGTAACCCCAATCTCAATCTAAACAAAATTCAAGCCCAATTTGACCCAATTGCAAGCCCAATTTGACCCAAATCAAAAAGCCCAAATTTTGACCATATGACTAAATCCGCCAAATTGGCCTTCCAATTCAATTCAAATCACTTGAAATCCTTTCCAAACTCTTCATGAAATCTTTCTATACCAAATTCAACATTTAATTAGCCCAAATTTTAACCAAAATTCAATCACAATTTTAAAAGCCCAAGTCTGTAATCCATTCAAAAAGCCGAATTTCAATCAAAAGCCCATATGATAATTTTCCTCCCCATCACCCCTTTAATCAAAATCATTACCTAAGTTATAAATCTATAATCAAATCATTCCAAATGAAACATCATGCCAAACTTCACAAAAAATACCAAATAAATTCAAAATCTTTTCTCATGCAAATTAACCAAGCCAAGGACAAGCTATGAAGCTACTCCCAAGCCATAGGTGAGCCATGCCACATCATTAAGCTATTAATGACAAGAGGCCACATCACTTTCAAATATCCTTAAGAGCCCTTTTAACCCACTTCGTGAAACACCAAACCTCATGCTTATGGAAAATCACTATCACTTGGATAGACACTTGGATAGAGACCTCACCATGTTGATTAAGTTGAATCATCTGATTTCCCTTAGCATTAAAACCCTCCTTAGTGAGTGAACCCAACCCTAAACCATGACTTGACCCAATTTGACCCAAAATGACCTTTCCCCCATTCCTTTTTAATCCAAAGCCTTTACACATGGCCAACCACAATTTACTTCACCAAAACCAAGCTCTGACCTCCCTGAGTCAGATGGTGACCTGAGCCTGACCGGTCGGCCATCTTGGCTGCCATAAAACCTAAATCCAAAAGCTCCCCTTTGGTTATAGCCCAAAATTAAACCCATCGAATCTGTCTCATCCCAATTTGATTGTTTCACATTTATGCTCACCACATAAGCAATCTGAGCCACCCAATGGCTGGTCCAATTGTAGCCTCCAAGCCCCTCTATTTAAACTCACCCTCCACGACCAAGGGGGGAGAGCTTGAAATTCTCTGAGGAGACTCTGCCAAATTGTTCCCAGAGCTTCTTTAAAGCCTTTTGAGTGCAATGCAATCATTCTCCAGCCCTCTTCCCCACTGATCAGAGCCAATTTTTTAACACCTCTCAAAACTCAACCAAAGTTAAATTCCTTGCACCCACACTATCCTCTGAGTGAGCGAAGAAGATCCCCCACAAAAGCCCCATCACCAGTCCAACCTAGGATGGACTTTGATCGAACCCATAAATTGTCCTTGGTTAATTTCATATCTAGGCATTTCACCACAGCTTGAGGCTTCATTTAGGAGCTCTTTAGCCTCAAGGCAAGTTTTTGGAAGCACCCAATCGAGGCCACACCTCTTGGGCAAAGATATTGAACTCTCCCTCTAAACCAAGCTTCATTTAATTCTCTATTCTTATATACTTCATTGAAAACTTGATCAACCGTATGAATATTCTTTCCTAGTCAAGACAAGTTGATAGGAACAAACCTCACTTAATTTGGTTATGTATCGAGAGAGATATTAAGGTTCAAAGTTGGACGGTTCTCGGGCTAGGGATTTGGGGACGATGAACATATGTAGTCTGTTTCCGCGTGTATTGAATGGATGGTCATGATTGCATTAGATAGATGAATGGAACAAAAAGGTGGGCCGAGTCAGCGCTGAGGTGGCTGGCAGCACCGAACCGGAATACGCCGCATGGAAAGTTTTGATTTGCCTAAGTTGACGTGGCGCCGCGTCACTTAAATAGAAAAATAGGGATTTTCTTATATTTTTAAATATCATAACTTTAAAAATACATATCTTGGTGTCAAAAAATGACAAAAATAAATTAAAAATACCCTCTTGCTCAGTGAACAGAGGAGAACAATGTGGAAATAGTTTCACATCTGTTTGATGCATGTATGATTTTTAATTAATTAAATGGTGTTTTTATTATTTGGATTCTCTAATTGCATAGACATTTCACCATGGCATGGGACCATGGGGCTTTTGGTGTCTCTGTTGTTAGGTATCTCCCCTGATTTTTCCAAGGTTAGGGGGAATCTCTAACTAGAGATATCCAATTTTCAAGTTAATGGTCCCTATTTTGGTAAAATAATAATAGAAATTAAAATACTCATCATAAAAGTATAAAAATTATTTTTTTAGGTCCATTGTGGTCAGAGGACACTAGGAAAAATATAAACTTGATTTAATTCCTTAAAAAAACACTAACTGCCACCAACCCTTAAAAATAAAATAAAATAAATTAAGAATAATTATAAAGGTAAATGGCATAAAAATCATCCTCCACTATAACTTAAGATTATAGGAGCTCCCCATAATAATTTCAATTAAATTGGAGTTAATTTGACCACTCAAATGATTTAATTAAGTGAAATTACATTTTTGCAATTAAAATAATTGTAATAATTAAAATACAACTTGAAAATTTACCAAATTGGTTTTGGGAGCTCTTTATGACTAGGGGAACCTAAAAAAAATAAAGTTATAATTAAAAAAAAATACTTCATTTTATTTTTGAGCATTTAAATAATTAAAAATTAATTAAAAATCATAAAAATTACAAAATTGTAAAAACACTCTGAAATATCACATTTGGCTTCCTGATCAATTGGGACCAATCAAAATATTTTTTTAAATTTTCTAAGTCAAAATATCAATTTTAAAGGCTTAAAAATGAATTTTCTGTAATTTATCACTAAAATAGTTCCAATAATTAAAATATAAATCCAAAAAATATGAAACTTATTTCTTTAGGTTCCCTCGACTCAGAGAGATTTAATAAAAATAAAATAATTAATTTTCTACTTAAATGGTATTTTATATTTAATTAATGCTCAAAACAAACAAATAATTTTAATAATTACATCAAACGTCTAAAAATCATGAAAATTGGTCAAACTAGTCCTCTGACCTAGGTGAACCTTGATCCTGATGATATAGTTGTGTAAAATATTGATATAGTTGTGTAAAATATAAAATATATAAAGTTGACTCCATTTTACAACGGTGCCAAAAACTTGATACATCATTTTATGAATAAGAAATTTAAGCAATTTATGTAGGGATTCTACGCAAGTATACGTATCGTTCTCAAGTAATACAGGACTTTCTAGTTAAGCCCCAAATATCGATCCCACGAGGAATGTTTTAATTTGAAATTATAAATTAACTAAGAAATTCATAGTAAAAAAATAAAATTACTGTCACCAATTTCAATTATTTGATGGACTATCATAACTAAATTATTAACTACTAGCAAAACTGAAATGCAAAGTTTAAACTGTAACTACCAAACTATGTTTATGTGATGAGGCTATCTAATATGAAAAAGCATCTTTGTCACTAGAATGAGTTTTTGGTAAAATGAGATGAGACAAATGGTTAAAATCTGTAATTTGCCAAATAGGAGCAATTTTAATTCTCTACCGTGATTCGATGTTATAGAGAATCATTGACTAATTTCAGGTTTAGTACCTAAATCAGTGGTTAGGCTGGGAGGATACTGGCTCTCACTTTAAAGCACCCACTTCCCTTCCCCTAAGGGCTAACGCTCGATTTAGTTCTTAAACACTAAGACCAAATTAAGGATTTTAGTCTGTCACCCTAAAATCTCCAATTCTATGCCCAATAATGTATATTTCCCTATTTATTTGCACTTAATTCCATGAAGGAAATACTCCTCAATGGAATTAAATGTGATTCTCACTTTGTTGCAGAACTCATACTCCATTTCCCGGATCATATGCTTCACAATATATTTTAACATTTCAATTGGCCAGATCAAAAAGTAAATTAAGAACGGAGTTGAAAAACCATCACAATTTATTTTATATTTTAAAATTGGCACATCCAAGTTATCTCTTCACTTCACCATATCTCAAAGTAGGTATAAAGATAAAAAAAACTACTCAGAATTCATGATAAAGATACAACAAAACACAAATTTCATATATAAAAGATAGTCATATATAAAAGATTATATAAAAGATAGTTCATACAATAATAATAAACAAACAACACTTTTCTAAAACTCTTTCTCAAAGAAAATCTCTTGTAGCCTCTCTTATACTCTTTCTCTCTTTATAATACTCTTGATTATCTCTTAGAAAATGTAAGGAAGAATAAATCTCTCACTTTTGTCCCTCTCTAACAACTCTTAGAAAAGAATTCACACATAAACTCACCACAAAACTCAAAACTCTAAAGAAATAAATGACTAATGGACATTATGTGGTTGGGGAAGGAGAGAGATTTTATGATTAATATTTGCTCTAAATAGAGCCTAATATTGGTTTTCTAATAGGTGCCTCCAAAAACTCTTCAAAAAGAGTTCAGATTGATTGAATCTTCTAAAAATCGGTCTTGCACCGACATTGGCATTGTTGGTTCTAGTGGCACGTGAATTAATTCATTTCTCTCTGTCAAATGGTGATGTCGATGCTACTCCTGGTTCCATCAATGCTAAGGAAATTCTAGCCTCTGGTATTTAGGTCTGCGCTGTCGGCATCCAGCCTGGCACCATCGGCGCTGAGTATTTCTTCAAAAATGTCATTTTGACTCCAAATTCCATCCTTTTTGCTTCCTTTTTGCTTCAAGTCCTAAAAATCAGCAACTTGTAATACAATATGAAAAATACCTTCCTTTAAAGCGTAATATCATAAAAAATGAATATAAAATGTAGGTCCAAAAATGCATACATTTTTGGTGCATCAAAATCCCCGAAACTTAAATATTACTTGTCCTCAAGTAACTCCTTTACTATATAAAAATATGACTCATGGCAACTAATTTAACATCTAGATTTCCATATTGTGGACTTCCATATTTTAGGTTTCTAAATATAAATAGCATAACTTAAGAAAAATGTAAAATAACTCTTGTTAATACTAAAGGTATAAGAATATCTAGGAGTCAAGTCTAAGATTTTTTATTCTTTATTCTCTTACAGAAAAATTGCAAATTTTCATATTAAAGCCACTTAGAATATCCATATGAAAAATAACTTCATGAAACTTTATTAGTAAATATGCTAATACTTAAATATAAGTTTAGAGAATGTAGCCAAGCCTTCTTCTTTAAGCTGATTCAAGTGAAATCAATTTTTGATTAGGCATCTCCTCAAGCTTCTCCTCACATCTTTTTTTTATTTTTCTTTCTTTTTTTTCTTTTCTTTTTCTTTCAGGATCATTTTCAATCCTTTTTTCTTTTTTATGTGAGGAATACTATATCTGGATAGCTTTTAATGATTTTGAACTTCATTATCCTCTTCTTAAAGTTAAAAACTTTTCACATTCCTTCACTTTATAAATTTATATTAGCTTTAAAGATTTTTCATAAAGTTTTATTCTTTTCTTCTTACATGAATCTCTAAGATTTTTAATACTTCAAAAAAACAAATTCTTTTACTTACAATAGAAAAACATAGTCTTATTCTCTCATACTAAAATCTTTAGAAAAAATCTATTGATATCTTTCTAAAGTTAACCTTTATTATTGAAATTTTTTACTGAAGTTTACTATATATTTAGAAACTTTAGAAGTTTACTATATATTTAGAAACATAAATATAGTTATCTAAAGTCACCCTCTAATACCAAAGGTCATGTTAAATTTAAAAATTTTGAAAATATAGCTAATTGAGGACAAATAAAACAAAGTTTCTTTCTTTAAAAAGAAATTCTTCTTTTCCCCCAAACTTAAATTTTTAAAAGATTTTGCATGAAAAACTTAAAAAATATAGGATGAAAGAAAACATTTGATATATAAAGAAAGGACTTACCTGTTGAAGGTTCTGATATTTAAACTTAACTCTAAGATATTGTAGGTGCTAATATGAAAATCTACAAGACTTAAAACATTAAAAAACACATAATACACATAAAAATTTGTTGAGAAAGAACTAACTACAAATACATTCAACAAAGTACCCCCCAGTACTAAAAACTAACAACAATACTAAAATAATTTTCAATGTAAAAACAGTTTTACAATCCTACTGTTCACAATACAACATAACATCTAAAATAAAGCAAAGTATCACACTCTAAAAACAAACAATAACAACAATAAAGTACAACCAACTATAAACTAAACAAAAGATCAAACTAAAACATCGCCCTTCATCATCATCTTCTTCTTCTTCTACATCAAAGTTTTGCTGCTGATATGGGGTAAAGACAGGGTGACTAAGGGTGACTAAGAAACTGAAGAAACTGAACTGAGTGGTCACCCCTTATGTATCTAACCATCACATCATCATAAGCAGCATCATACTCAAACTTCTATCTTTTTAAATCATCATTATGTGCATTTTAGGCCTCCATATTTTCCATTCTACTTTCCATCCTCAAGATATCTCCCTGCTGGATCATCAGATTCTCCATAACTCCTTGGAGAGTAGGGGGTAATAGAAGTAGAATGAATATCCCTACTCCTACTTCCAGATCTCCATCCATAATGAGATTCATAAGTCTTAATATTTGCAGGCCCAATAGGTTTTAGAGGTTCAATTCTGTCCTCATTCATTCCAAAATCAACTCCTGCCTGTTCACATTGTGTGAAAATTAGGGCAGGGTGTGCTAATCCACCAGTAATCTCACCCAAAATAATAGAATAAGTGTTTCTATAAACAATAGAGCCTGCATCTATCCTTCTCATCTGCTGGATATAGAAGTTTAGGATGGCTCTATCTTTTTTAACCTCGCTATGATGATCTGTTGGTATCATTCTAGCAGATATAAAGTAGTGTTAGGCCTTAGATACTACATTTAACATAGAAAGAGGGAAGTTTACTGTAACATTATCCTTCACCTTCCAAGCTTCTCTTCCATCAGCAAATAACTTCATCTAATACCTCATTTCTAGCATAAAATGATTTGTACTGACAGCTTATATGTCCTCCAACTGATAAAATTCATTAATTCTTCTTGGAGTAAATTCCACAATTTTTCCACGTACAAAAACATAGTCCTCAGGGGTTTTCTCAAAGTTAGCATAGAACTCCATCACTATACCAATAATAGCCTCAGCAGTAAAGCCTCAAGTAAAGTAACAAAAATTCTCCCACTGTTGAGCAACAATTAATCTTTCGACTTCTCCACCAAGATTTTTAAATGCTCGATCCAGAATTACTTTCTTAGTTGCAAGCAAACTATTGAAACAAATTTTAGCCTTGTAGTTGACAAACTTTTGATCATCAAAGTCCACTTTCCTCTTTCCCGTGCTCATTCTAGGTGCCATGGTAATCTAAGAAATATTTCAAAATCTAAATAAATTCTCAAAATTCCGAAAAACGTAATGTGAAACATTCTAAACTTTAATCTACTAAGTAAGAGTTCTTCACCAAAGGATTTTTTCAAAATCTTCCTAAAAATTTCAAAATTTTGGATATCAGCAATGTAAGATAAATCCTTAGTGAAAATAAAAAATTTTTAGTTCAAAGTGTAGCTCTTACCGAAAGAAGATGAAATTTGAACTTCTTTTGCCTTCAAATCGCCTCAAATCTAAGCACTAGTAAGCCTTGGGTGCACAAACTGGAGGTTGAAGGTAACTGAAGGGGTAAAAATATTATTTTTACTGTGCAAATCGCAAAATTTTAAAGGGTCTGAGCACTTTCGGGTCGAGGACGCTGTCGGCGCCAGTGCAAAAAATTTCATATATTTCAATTTTTGCAATTTCAATTATCTTTCAATTCACTCCAAAGTCTAATTAGTCTTTTCAAAAACTAATATTCATCCAAAAATAATTCACAAACAAGAAATTTCACAAACAAGACCAAACTAACTTGTATGTATGAAAATCCACATTTTTACAAATACACATTTTTAAACACACTCACACATACATAAAGCAAACTAAATTATAATTCAACGTCAAAATCAAGCCACAACACTAGAATGTTGACACAAAACTACACATAGAATTAAAGTTATAAGAGTTCTAAAGCAAAGTAAATCCAACACAATAACATTAAAAGCATAATTAATTTAAAATAGTAGAGAGTCCAACTTCATCAATTAGTTTGCTTCAACTTCAGTACTTTTTCCTCCTCTAATACTCTCATAGACTGGTAATGGACGTACAAACTATAGAAAGGTCGATACGAGAATTGATCAGTCAAATTTTCATCGATCCATCCATTTTTCTTGAACATCTGCACCAAACCCGCTTCAATTGTTCCAGTATGATCGAAGTTCTCCTTCATCCTCCAATCTAAGTGATCAAAAGGTAGTTAAGATTTCCTATTGCATTCATAATACTCTGAAGTTCTCTTTTGATTTTCTTCATTTTCTTTTCCAAAGCTATTGAATTTTCAACTATATAGGGCATTAATGGTGTTGAAGCATGTGATGAATGATCCTAGATAATATACAATGCTTCATTTTCATTCCTGATATAGTTTTCATCAATAGGAATCATGGGCTCCCAGGGTAATAATACTTTCTCCCAACTTTCATATAGCACTTAACTTTTACTTTCTCCCAACTTTCATATAGCACTTGAGATTGACTGCAAAGTAAGAAAATTGTAAAAGGATGCCCCATTCCATATATAGGCCCATTCATAATAATTCCCATAACATAGTTGAAAATAATTGATCCCACATCGATGAGCTTTTCCATTTGAATGCAATAGCTTAAAATTGTACTTTCTTTTGTAACTCTACTAATCTTCATGGTATGGAGTAATTTTGTAGAGATGAAGAAATGCCATTTTTTAGATATTGGATTAAGTAGTGAAGTGGAGAAACTAACGCATTCCTCATCTCTAATTTCCCATTTATCATTTTCATTCATCAGAAATTGGTATATATCTTGCATCATATCTCTCATTGGGATAAAATTCATATAATGACAGATTGGCATGCTTTCTATCATATACAAATCATTAATTCGAGGTGGAGTAAATGTTACAACCTTACCTCAAACAAAGACGACTCCTTGGGTAATTCCATGTAATTTAGCATAGAATTCTTTTACCACTGGTACAACAATAGCAGTGATAGTGCAGCATAAAACTTCGCAATGTCTCTCTTTGGGTAAGTTATTTTTTCAATCTGTGAACTTGGATTACTCAATCCGTGATTAACAAAGCCTCTCTCCTTGATAAGTCTCTTCTTCATGATGACTTTATTGTATAATGTCTGCATGTCAAAAGTTATAAACTTTCTTCTATTGAAAACTCCATACCTTGAAGTATTTCTAAAATTGGAATCCATGGATTTTGAAATTTGGAAGTTTTTGGCCATCCAAGGCAGTTTTCAGGCCTTTAAAAACTCCTCTAAGTGGTTATTTCAGAGTGCAATCCCTCCAAAGTCTTCCAAATTCATCCTAAACTACAAGAACTTATCAGGATGTTGTCGAAGCTCTCGATGGAGTTGTCGGCGTCATGGCTTGTGTAGAAGGGTGTCGTCGGCGCCAGAGGCCAATGTTGCGTCGCTTCTTTTTTTTTGGGTTTCATTCAATTCCAAATTTTCTTCCAATACCAATATTTATCTTAATTTATGATATATAAAATTGTGTAGGATTCAAAAATATTATTATTTCCTAATATATAAAACACTTATTAGACAAAATAGTAAGATATTTAGATATTTATATAAATAGATGAATATGGGTTACCTCCCACAAAGCGCTTGATTTAACGTCGTCAGCCCGATGTACCATTGTTTAATCAGGATGACTCAACATCAAAATTTATTTAAATTGTGGCATGTTTCCTTCATAATAATCTTTCAATTAAGGACAATTAACTTTAAATATCTTTCCCACTTTAGGCTCTTTAAAAACAACAGTTCCACGATGATAGACTTTGATCACATTTATTGGTCTTTTTTATAATCTTTCGATCATGCCATATTTTCATTTTCTCTTTATAGATTTTTGCATTATCATATGCTTCATTTCTAATCTACTCAAGTTCATTGAGTTGCAATAATCTTTTCTCACCATCATCTTTTAGATTAAAATTAAATTCCTCAAAAGACCAAAATGCTTTATGCTCCAATTCTACTAGAATGTGGTAATTTTTTTTCCAAAATAAGTCCATATGGGGACATTCCAATAGGAGTCTTATAAGCAGTTCTATATGCCCATAGTGCAATATCTAATTTAGCAGACCAATTCAATTTATAGGGATTTATAACTTTTTCTAAAATTCATTTTATTTCATGATTCAATATTTCTGCTAAAATGCTCGTTTGGGAATGATAAGCAGTAGAAAATATATGCATAATATTATATTTTTAATTAATTTCTCGGTTCTCTTTTTCCTAAAACGGGATCCTCCATCCGTAAAAATCACTATCGGCATTCCATATCTTGTAAAAATATTTTTATTTAAAAATTTTGAAATACTCCGAGCATCACATTTAGGTACAACAATAGCTTCAATCCATTTGGACATATAATCAACAACAAGTAATATATATAAATTTCCAAATGAAGGCATAAATGGTCCCATAACACACATCAAAAATTTCAACTTCCAATGTGTAATTTAGAGGCATTTCATTTCTTCTAGAAACATTTCCAATTCACTGACATCAATCACATGTTTTAATATATTCATTAACATCTCTAAAAAGAGTAGACCAATAAAATCCAGCTTGCAAAATTTTATGTGAAGTTCTATTGTTCCAAAGTATCCTCCAAATTCTGAATCATGACATCTTTCAATTATTTCTTGAGTTTCTTCATAAGGCACACACCTTCTAATAATTAGATCTTTACACTGTTTATATAAATATGGGTCATCTCAAAAATAGAATTTTGAATCATAAATAAATTTCTTTAATTGTTGATTCTTAACATCTGGTTATAAAACATATGGTGGTAGAATATCACTCACAATATTATTTACTATATCGACATACCACGGTATATCCTTTATATCAATATTATATAATTTTCAATATTATATAATTTTTCATCAGGAAAAGTTTCCAAAATTTCATTTGCAAAATTAGTTAATATTTCTTGTTCTAGTCTAAACAAATGAATAGTTATTTGATTATCATTTCCCTTTCTATTAACTACCATAAAATCAAACACTTACAATAGAAGTATCCATCTAATTAATCTTAGTTTAGCAACCTTCTTTTGCATCAAATATTGGATAGCAGAATGATCTATATGCACTATACATTTAGCTCTAATTAAGGTCTAAGCTTATCAAAGGCATTGACTATAGCTAATAACTCTCTTTCAGTAGTATTGTAATTAATTTGAGCATCATTTAGAGTTTTACTAGCATAATATATTACTTCAAAAACTTTCTTGTGCTTTTTTCCTAAAAGAACGCCATTAACATAATCACTAGCATCACACATTATTTCAAATGGTTTCTCCCAATCTGGTGCAACTATTATAGGTGCGGTGATTAATTTTTCATTCAACAGTTAAAATGCTTTTATGCATTCCTCATCAAAATCAAATTTTGTATCTTTTTCTAAAAGTTGGAATAATGGGTAAGTTATATAACACCTGTAGAAACCAGCATGCTCTAGAAAACTTCTTACCCCTCTAACTGTAGTAGGAGGTGGTAATTTCTCAATCACTTGAATTTTTGCAGGAGCTACTTCTATGCCATTTTCTGAAATTTTATGTCCAAGTACAATTCCTATTGCAACCATAAATTTACATTTTTTACCAATTTAGTACTAGGTTGATTTTTTCACATAATTCCAGAACTTTTTCTAAATTATTTAAACATAATTCAAATAAAGTTCCTAATACAAAACAATTATCCATGAATACTTCCATTAGATGTTCAATTAAATTACTAAAAATTGTGAACAAACGTCTTTGAAATGTCGCAGGTGTGTTACATAGTCCAAAAGACATTCTACAAAAACTAAATGTTCCATAAGGGCTTGTAAATGTTATTTTCTCTTGATCCTGAGAAGCAATTGGAATTTGGTGATACCCAACATATCCCTACAAAATGTTTTAAACAAAAATCTTTGTTGCATGATAAAGTAAATTTTATATGCATGAAAATTGAATTCAAAAATGAAAATTTGTAAACGTCTACGATTAATGACTTAGATCAAGGTTAGGACTACCCTCTATAGGTTATCGGGTGGTAGTTCTTACATAAGGTCAGGAAGCACACAGTACAGCTCTGAGCCCCCACCTTCACCAATGTCTTACAAGCAGTCTTGATTTCCAAGCTATGTGTATGAACGTTCTTATTTTCCAAGCTATGTGTATGATTGTGTCATGCAAATGCAAGCCCTAATAAATAATAATTGGCAGGATAAAACATTCAATAATTTTCTTCTCAAAATTGAAGCCAAACTATCAGATAGCTTGGTTAGTCACCGAGGTTCTCCTCAGAATTTATGGCACCCCATAGTTTTTTCCCTTTGGATTCCATAATAATGTTCCAAATTTGAGCTTTTCTTATTTGACACTCTTTGGTCTGATCTTTGAAATTCTCACCTTTTGAAATTCTTGAAGAAAATACTCTCTTATCTAAATTGAGAGTTTTCTTAGGTTTCCTTGGTCATTTAAGATGTAATTAACTATAGGGGTTTGCACTTATAGGAAACTTTAGAACCGATCCTAAAATAAAACCTATCTAATATTTTATATTATATATGGGAACTTGTCGGTCAACATAAAGGTTTGCAGACTAAAACAAATGTCATAAATTCTTTAGTTTTATTAATCATTCCTCATGGATAATGATATGTCAATTCCTCGGGATAGATATATCATATGTAGTGTTGTGCTTATCTATTTAAGCTATTGTTTATATAAAATCGGTTCGGTCTCGTATTTTCAAAACATAAAATATTATTTTTCTAAACTATATATATATATATA